>NW_027479694.1:0-77494 GCF_051014685.1 Ptiloglossa arizonensis
CGTTCGCGAGATATGGGAGTTTGAAGCCAAGAAATGGTTGAGAAGGCAAAAAATTTTTCGCAATTCTGCTGCTCCAAAAGCTTAACCAGAATGGCCTAGGGAAAAAATACACATACCTCTGTAATCGGGCGAGGTTCTACTTTCAGATGCAATTGGAATTTTTGGGTTAGGTCAATCCGTTCGCGAGATATGGGAGTTTGAAGCCAAGAAATGGTTGAGAAGGCAAAGAATTTTTCGCAATTCTGCTGCTCCAAACGCTTAACCAGAATGGCCTAGGGAAAAAATTCACATACCGTTGTAATCGGGCGAGTTTCTACTTTCAGATGCAATAGGAATTTTTGGGTTAGGTCAATCCGTTCGCGAGATATGGGAGTTTGAAGCCAAGAAATGGTTGAGAAGGCAAAAAATTTTTCGCAATTCTACTGCTCCAAACGCTTAAAAAGTATGGCCTAGGGAAAAAATACAGATACCGTTGTAATCGGGCGAGTTTCTACTTTCAGATGCAACAGGAATTTTTGGGTTAGGTCAATCCGTTCGCGAGATATGGGAGTTTGAAGCTAAGAAATGGTTGAGAAGATACACAAATCTTTCGCACTTCTGCTGCTCCAAACGCTTAACCAGAATGGCCTAGGGAAAAAATACACATACCGTTGTAATCGGGCGAGTTTCGACTTTCAGATGCAATAGGAATTTTTGGGTTAGGTCAATCCGTTCGCGAGATATGGGAGTTTGAAGCCAAGAAATGGTTGAGAAGGCAAGAAATTTTTCGCAATTCTGCTGCTCCAAACGCTTAACCAGTATGGCCTAGGGAAAAAATGCACATACCTTTGTAATCGGGCGAGTTTCTACTTTCAGATGCAATAGGAATTTTTGGGTAAGGTCAATCCGTTCGCGAGATATGGGAGTTTGAAGCCAAGAAATGGTTGGGAAGGCAACAAATTTTTCGCAATTCTGCTGCTCCAAACGCTTAACCAGAATGGCCTAGGGAAAAAATGCACATACCTTTGTAATCGGGCGAGTTTCTACTTTCAGATGCAATAGGAATTTTTGGGTTAGGTCAATCCGTTCGCGAGATATGGTAGTTTGAAGCCAAGAAATGGTTGAGAAGGCAAAAAATTTTTCGCAATTCTGCTGCTCCAAACGCTTAACCAGTATGGCCTAGGGAAAAAATGCACATACCTTTGTAATCGGGCGAGTTTCTACTTTCAGATGCAATAGGAATTTTTGGGTAAGGTCAATCCATTCGCGAGATATGGGAGTTTGAAGCCAAGAAATGGTTGAGAAGGCAAAAAATTTTTCGCAATTCTGCTGCTCCAAACGCTTAACCAGAATGTCCTAGGGAAAAAATACACATACCGTTGTAATCGGGCGAGTTTCTACTTTCAGATGCAATAGGAATTTTTGGGTTAGGTCAATCCGTTCGCGAGATATGGGAGTTTGAAGCCAAGAAATGGTTGAGAAGGCAAGAAATTTTTCGCAATTCTGCTGCTCCAAACGCTTAACCAGAATGGCCTAGGGAAAAAATACACATACCGTTGTAATCGGGCGAGTTTCTACTTTCAGATGCAATAGGAATTTTTGGGTTAGGTCAATCCGTTCGCGAGATATGGGAGTTTGAAGCCAAGAAATGGTTGAGAAGGCAAAAAATTTTTCGCAATTCTACTGCTCCAAACGCTTAAACAGAATGGCCTAGGGAAAAAATACAGATACCGTTGTAATCGGGCGAGTTTCTACTTTCAGATGCAACAGGAATTTTTGGGATAGGTCAATCCGTTCGCGAGATATGGGAGTTTGAAGCTAAGAAATGGTTGAGAAGACAACAAATCTTTCGCACTTCTGCTGCTCCAAACGCTTAACCAGAATGGCCTAGGGAAAAAATACACATACCGTTGTAATCGGGCGAGTTTCGACTTTCAGATGCAATAGGAATTTTTGGGTTAGGTCAATCCGTTCGCGAGATATGGGAGTTTGAAGCCAAGAAATGGTAGAGAAGGCAACAAATTTTTCGCAATTCTGCTGCTCCAAACGCTTAACCAGAATGGCCTAGGGAAAAAATGCACATACCTTTGTAATCGGGCGAGTTTCTACTCTCAGATGCAATAGGAATTTTTGGGTTAGGTCAATCCGTTCGCGAGATATGGGAGTTTGAAGCCAAGAAATGGTTGAGAAGGCAAAAAATTTTTCGCAATTCTGCTGCTCCAAACGCTTAAACAGAATGGCCTAGGGAAAAAATACACATACCGTTGTAATCGGGCGAGTTTCTACTTTCAGATGCAATTGGAATTTTTGGGTTAGGTCAATCCGTTCGCGAGATATGGGAGTTTGAAGCCAAGAAATGGTTGAGAAGGCAAAAAATTTTTCGCAATTCTGCTGCTCCAAACGCTTAACCAGAATGGCCTAGGGAAAAAATACACATACCATTGTAATCGGGCGAGTTTCTACTTTCAGATGCAATAGGAATTTTTGGGTTAGGTCAATCCGTTCGCGAGATATGGGAGTTTGAAGCCAAGAAATGGTTGAGAAGGCAAGAAATTTTTCGCAATTCTGCTGCTCCAAACGCTTAACCAGAATGGCCTAGGGAAAAAATACACATACCGTTTTAATCGGGCGAGTTTCTACTTTCAGATGCAATAGGAATTTTTGGGTTAGGTCAATCCGTTCGCGAGATATGGGAGTTTGAAGCCAAGAAATGGTTGAGAAGGCAAAAAATTTTTCGCAATTCTACGGCTCCGAACGCTTAAACAGAATGGCCTAGGGAAAAAATACAGATACCGTTGTAATCGGGCGAGTTTCTACTTTCAGATGCAACAGGAATTTTTGGGATAGGTCAATCCGTTCGCGAGATATGGGAGTTTGAAGCTAAGAAATGGTTGAGAAGACAACAAATCTTTCGCAGTTCTGCTGCTCCAAACGCTTAACCAGAATGGCCTAGGGAAAAAATACACATACCGTTGTAATCGGGCGAGTTTCGACTTTCAGATGCAATAGGAATTTTTGGGTTAGGTCAATCCGTTCGCGAGATATGGGAGTTTGAAGCCAAGAAATGGTTGAGAAGGCAAAAAATTTTTCGCAATTCTGCTGCTCCAAACGCTTAAACAGAATGGCCTAGGGAAAAAATACACATACCGCTGTAATCGGGCGAGTTTCTACTTTCAGATGCAATTGGAATTTTTGGGTTAGGTCAATCCGTTCGCGAGATATGGGGGTTTGAAGCCAAGAAATGGTTGAGAAGGCAAAAAATTTTTCGCAATTCTACTGCTCCAAACGCTTAAACAGAATGGCCTAGGGAAAAAATACAGATACCGTTGTAATCGGGCGAGTTTCTACTTTCAGATGCAACAGGAATTTTTGGGATAGGTCAATCCGTTCGCGAGATATGGGAGTTTGAAGCTAAGAAATGGTTGAGAAGACAACAAATCTTTCGCACTTCTGCTGCTCCAAACGCTTAACCAGAATGGCCTAGGGAAAAAATACACATACCGTTGTAATCGGGCGAGTTTCGACTTTCAGATGCAATAGGAATTTTTGGGTTAGGTCAATCCGTTCGCGAGATATGGGAGTTTGAAGCCAAGAAATGGTTGAGAAGGCAACAAATTTTTCGCATTTCTGCTGCTCCAAACGCTTAACCAGAATGGCCTAGGGAAAAAATGCACATACCTTTGTAATCGGGCGAGTTTCTACTTTCAGATGCAATAGGAATTTTTGGGTTAGGTCAATCCGTTCGCGAGATATGGGAGTTTGAAGCCAAGAAATGGTTGAGAAGGCAAAAAATTTTTCGCAATTCTGCTGCTCCAAACGCTTAAACAGAATGGCCTAGGGAAAAAATACACATACCGCTGTAATCGGGCGAGTTTCTACTTTCAGATGCAATTGGAATTTTTGGGTTAGGTCAATCCGTTCGCGAGATATGGGAGTTTGAAGCCAAGAAATGGTTGAGAAGGCAAAAAATTTTTCGCAATTCTGCTGCTCCAAACGCTTAACCAGAATGGCCTAGGGAAAAAATACACATACCGTTGTAATCGGGCGAGTCTCTACATTCAGATGCAATAGGAATTTTTGGGTTAGGTCAATCCGTTCGCGAGATATGGGAGTTTGAAGCCAAGAAATGGTTGAGAAGGCAAAAAATTTTTCGCAGTTCTGCTGCTCCAAACGCTTAACCAGAATGGCCTAGGGAAAAAATACACATACCGTTGTAATCGGGCGAGTCTCTACTTCCAGACACTACAGGAATTTTCGGGTTAGGTCAATCCGTTCGCGAGATATGGGAGTTTGAAGCCAAGAAATGGTTGAGAAGGCAAAAAATTTTTCGCAATTCTACTGCTCCAAACGCTTAAACAGAATGGCCTAGGGAAAAAATACAGATACCGTTGTAATCGGGCGAGTTTCTACTTTCAGATGCAACAGGAATTTTTGGATTAGGTCAATCCGTTCGCGAGATATGGGAGTTTGAAGCTAAGAAATGGTTGAGAAGACACACAAATCTTTCGCACTTCTGCTGCTCCAAACGCTTAACCAGAATGGCCTAGGGAAAAAATACACATACCGTTGTAATCGGGTGAGTTTCGACTTTCAGATGCAATAGGAATTTTTGGGTTAGGTCAATCCGTTCGCGAGATATAGGAGTTTGAAGCCAAGAAATGGTTGAGAAGGCAACAAATTTTTCGCAATTCTGCTGCTCCAAACGCTTAACCAGTATGGCCTAGGGAAAAAATGCACATACCTTTGTAATCGGGCGAGTTTCTACTTTCAGATGCAATAGGAATTTTTGGGTAAGGTCAATCCGTTCGCGAGATATGGGAGTTTGAAGCCAAGAAATGGTTGAGAAGGCAAAAAATTTTTCGCAATTCTGCTGCTCCAAACGCTTAACCAGAATGGCCTAGGGAAAAAATACACATACCGTTGTAATCGGGCGAGTTTCTACTTTCAGATGCAATAGGAATTTTTGGGTTAGGTCAATCCGTTCGCGAGATATGGGAGTTTGAAGCCAAGAAATGGTTGGGAAGGCAACAAATTTTTCGCAATTCTGCTGCTCCAAACGCTTAACCAGAATGGCCTAGGGAAAAAATGCACATACCTTTGTAATCGGGCGAGTTTCTACTTTCAGATGCAATAGGAATTTTTGGGTTAGGTCAATCCGTTCGCGAGATATGGTAGTTTGAAGCCAAGAAATGGTTGAGAAGGCAACAAATTTTTCGCAATTCTGCTGCTCCAAACGCTTAACCAGTATGGCCTAGGGAAAAAATGCACATACCTTTGTAATCGGGCGAGTTTCTACTTTCAGATGTAATAGGAATTTTTGGGTAAGGTCAATCCATTCGCGAGATATGGGAGTTTGAAGCCAAGAAATGGTTGAGAAGGCAAAAAAATTTTCGCAATTCTGCTGCTCCAAACGCTTAACCAGAATGTCCTAGGGAAAAAATACACATACCGTTGTAATCGGGCGAGTTTCTACTTTCAGATGCAATAGGAATTTTTGGGTTAGGTCAATCCGTTCGCGAGATATGGGAGTTTGAAGCCAAGAAATGGTTGAGAAGGCAAGAAATTTTTCGCAATTCTGCTGCTCCAAACGCTTAACCAGAATGGCCTAGGGAAAAAATACACATACCGTTGTAATCGGGCGAGTTTCTACTTTCAGATGCAATAGGAATTTTTGGGTTAGGTCAATCCGTTCGCGAGATATGGGAGTTTGAAGCCAAGAAATGGTTGAGAAGGCAAAAAATTTTTCGCAATTCTACTGCTCCAAACGCTTAAACAGAATGGCCTAGGGAAAAAATACAGATACCGTTGTAATCGGGCGAGTTTCTACTTTCAGATGCAACAGGAATTTTTGGGATAGGTCAATCCGTTCGCGAGATATGGGAGTTTGAAGCTAAGAAATGGTTGAGAAGACAACAAATCTTTCGCACTTCTGCTGCTCCAAACGCTTAACCAGAATGGCCTAGGGAAAAAATACACATACCGTTGTAATCGGGCGAGTTTCGACTTTCAGATGCAATAGGAATTTTTGGGTTAGGTCAATCCGTTCGCGAGATATGGGAGTTTGAAGCCAAGAAATGGTTGAGAAGGCAAGAAATTTTTCGCAATTCTGCTGCTCCAAACGCTTAACCAGAATGGCCTAGGGAAAAAATACACATACCGTTGTAATCGGGCGAGTTTCTACTTTCAGATGCAATAGGAATTTTTGGGTTAGGTCAATCCGTTCGCGAGATATGGGAGTTTGAAGCCAAGAAATGGTTGAGAAGGCAAAAAATTTTTCGCAATTCTACTGCTCCAAACGCTTAAACAGAATGGCCTAGGGAAAAAATACAGATACCGTTGTAATCGGGCGAGTTTCTACTTTCAGATGCAACTGGAATTTTTGGGATAGGTCAATCCGTTCGCGAGATATGGGAGTTTGAAGCTAAGAAATGGTTGAGAAGACAACAAATCTTTCGCACTTCTGCTGCTCCAAACGCTTAACCAGAATGGCCTAGGCAAAAAATACACATACCGTTGTAATCGGGCGAGTTTCGACTTTCAGATGCAATAGGAATTTTTGGGTTAGGTCAATCCGTTCGCGAGATATGGGAGTTTGAAGCCATGAAATGGTTGAGAAGGCAACAAATTTTTCGCAATTCTGCTGCTCCAAACGCTTAACCAGAATGGCCTAGGGAAAAAATGCACATACCTTTGTAATCGGGCGAGTTTCTACTTTCAGATGCAATAGGAATTTTTGGGTTAGGTCAATCCGTTCGCGAGATATGGGAGTTTGAAGCCAAGAAATGGTTGAGAAGGCAAAAAATTTTTCGCAATTCTGCTGCTCCAAACGCTTAAACAGAATGGCCTAGGGAAAAAATACACATACCGTTGTAATCGGGCGAGTTTCTACTTTCAGATGCAATTGGAATTTTTGGGTTAGGTCAATCCGTTCGCGAGATATGGGAGTTTGAAGCCAAGAAATGGTTGAGAAGGCAAAAAATTTTTCGCAATTCTGCTGCTCCAAACGCTTAACCAGAATGGCCTAGGGAAAAAATACACATACCGTTGTAATCGGGCGAGTTTCTACTTTCAGATGCAATAGGAATTTTTGGGTTAGGTCAATCCGTTCGCGAGATATGGGAGTTTGAAGCCAAGAAATGGTTGAGAAGGCAAAAAATTTTTCGCAATTCTACTGCTCCAAACGCTTAAACAGAATGGCCTTGGGAAAAAATACAGATACCGTTGTAATCGGGCGAGTTTCTACTTTCAGATGCAACAGGAATTTTTGGGATAGGTCAATCCGTTCGCGAGATATGGGAGTTTGAAGCTAAGAAATGATTGAGGAGACAACAAATCTTTCGCACTTCTGCTGCTCCAAACGCTTAACCAGAATGGCGTAGGGAAAAAATACACATACCGTTGTAATCGGGCGAGTTTCGACTTTCAGATGCAATAGGAATTTTTGGGTTAGGTCAGTCCGTTCGCGAGATATGGGAGTTTGAAGCCAAGAAATGGTTGAGAAGGCAACAAATTTTTCGCAATTCTGCTGCTCCAAACACTTAACCAGAATGGCCTAGGGAAAAAATGCACATACCTTTGTAATCGGGCGAGTTTCTACTTTCAGATGCAATAGGAATTTTTGGGTTAGGTCAATCCGTTCGCGAGATATGGGAGTTTGAAGCCAAGAAATGGTTGAGAAGGCAAAAAATTTTTCGCAATTCTGCTGCTCCAAACGCTTAACCAGAATGGCCTAGGGAAAAAATACACATACCGTTGTAATCGGGCGAGTCTCTACTTTCAGATGCAATAGGAATTTTTGGGTTAGGTCAATCCGTTCGCGAGATATGGGAGTTTGAAGCCAAGAAATGGTTGAGAAGGCAAAAAATTTTTCGCAATTCTACTGCTCCAAACGCTTAAACAGAATGGCCTAGGGAAAAAATACAGATACCGTTGTAATCGGGCGAGTTTCTACTTTCAGATGCAACAGGAATTTTTGGATTAGGTCAATCCGTTCGCGAGATATGGGAGTTTGAAGCTAAGAAATGGTTGAGAAGACAACAAATCTTTCGCACTTCTGCTGCTCCAAACGCTTAACCAGAATGGCCTAGGGAAAAAATACACATACCGTTGTAATCGGGCGAGTTTCGACTTTCAGAGGCAATAGGAATTTTTGGGTTAGGTCAATCCGTTCGCGAGATATGGGAGTTTGAAGCCAAGAAATGGTTGAGAAGGCAACAAATTTTTCGCAATTCTGCTGCTCCAAACGCTTAACCAGAATGGCCTAGGGAAAAAATGCACATACCTTTGTAATCGGGCGAGTTTCTACTTTCAGATGCAATAGGAATTTTTGGGTTAGGTCAATCCGTTCGCGAGATATGGGAGTTTGAAGCCAAGAAATGGTTGAGAAGGCAAAAAATTTTTCGCAGTTCTGCTGCTCCAAACGCTTAACCAGAATGGCCTAGGGAAAAAATACACATACCGTTGTAATCGGGCGAGTCTCTACTTCCAGACGCTACAGGAATTTTCGGGTTAGGACAATCCGTTCGCGAGATATGGGAGTTTGAAGCCAAGAAATGGTTGAGAAGGCAAAAAATTTTTCGCAATTCTGCTGCTCCAAACGCTTAACCAGAATTGCCTAGGGAAAAAATACACATACCGTTATAATCGGGTGAGTCTCTACTTCCAGACGCTACAGGAATTTTCGGGTTAGGACAATCCGTTCGCGAGATGTGGGAGTTTGAAGCCAAGAAATGGTTGAGAAGGCAAAAAATTTTTCGCAATTCTGCTGCTCCAAACGCTTAACCAGAATGGCCTAGGGAAAAAATACACATACCGTTGTAATCGGGCGAGTTTCGACTTTCAGATGCAATAGGAATTTTTGGGTTAGGTCAATCCGTTCGCGAGATATGGGAGTTTGAAGCCAAGAAATGGTTGAGAAGGCAACAAATTTTTCGCAATTCTGCTGCTCCAAACGCTTAACCAGAATGGCCTAGGGAAAAAATGCACATACCTTTGTAATCGGGCGAGTTTCTACTTTCAGATGCAATTGTAATTTTTGGGTTAGGTCAATCCGTTCGCGAGATATGGGAGTTTGAAGCCAAGAAATGGTTGAGAAGGCAAAGAATTTTTCGCAATTCTGCTGCTCCAAACGCTTAACCAGAATGGCCTAGGGAAAAAATTCACATACCGTTGTAATCGGGCGAGTTTCTACTTTCAGATGCAATAGGAATTTTTGGGTTAGGTCAATCCGTTCGCGAGATATGGGAGTTTGAAGCCAAGAAATGGTTGAGAAGGCAAAAAATTTTTCGCAATTCTACTGCTCCAAACGCTTAAAAAGTATGGCCTAGGGAAAAAATACAGATACCGTTGTAATCGGGCGAGTTTCTACTTTCAGATGCAACAGGAATTTTTGGGTTAGGTCAATCCGTTCGCGAGATATGGGAGTTTGAAGCTAAGAAATGGTTGAGAAGATACACAAATCTTTCGCACTTCTGCTGCTCCAAACGCTTAACCAGAATGGCCTAGGGAAAAAATACACATACCGTTGTAATCGGGCGAGTTTCGACTTTCAGATGCAATAGGAATTTTTGGGTTAGGTCAATCCGTTCGCGAGATATGGGAGTTTGAAGCCAAGAAATGGTTGAGAAGGCAACAAATTTTTCGCAATTCTGCTGCTCCAAACGCTTAACCAGTATGGCCTAGGGAAAAAATGCACATACCTTTGTAATCGGGCGAGTTTCTACTTTCAGATGCAATAGGAATTTTTGGGTAAGGTCAATCCGTTCGCGAGATATGGGAGTTTGAAGCCAAGAAATGGTTGAGAAGGCAAAAAATTTTTCGCAATTCTGCTGCTCCAAACGCTTAACCAGAATGGCCTAGGGAAAAAATACACATACCGTTGTAATCGGGCGTGTTTCTACTTTCAGATGCAATAGGTATTTTTGGGTTAGGTCAATCCGTTCGCGAGATATGGGAGTTTGAAGCCAAGAAATGGTTGGGAAGGCAACAAATTTTTCGCAATTCTGCTGCTCCAAACGCTTAACCAGAATGGCCTAGGGAAAAAATGCACATACCTTTGTAATCGGGCGAGTTTCTACTTTCAGATGCAATAGGAATTTTTGGGTTAGGTCAATCCGTTCGCGAGATATGGTAGTTTGAAGCCAAGAAATGGTTGAGAAGGCAACAAATTTTTCGCAATTCTGCTGCTCCAAACGCTTAACCAGTATGGCCTAGGGAAAAAATGCACATACCTTTGTAATCGGGCGAGTTTCTACTTTCAGATGCAATAGGAATTTTTGGGTAAGGTCAATCCATTCGCGAGATATGGGAGTTTGAAGCCAAGAAATGGTTGAGAAGGCAAAAAATTTTTCGCAATTCTGCTGCTCCAAACGCTTAACCAGAATGTCCTAGGGAAAAAATACACATACCGTTGTAATCGGGCGAGTTTCTACTTTCAGATGCAATAGGAATTTTTGGGTTAGGTCAATCCGTTCGCGAGATATGGGAGTTTGAAGCTAAGAAATGGTTGAGAAGACAACAAATCTTTCGCACTTCTGCTGCTCCAAACGCTTAACCAGAATGGCCTAGGGAAAAAATACACATACCGTTGTAATCGGGCGAGTTTCGACTTTCAGATGCAATAGGAATTTTTGGGTTAGGTCAATCCGTTCGCGAGATATGGGAGTTTGAAGCCAAGAAATGGTTGAGAAGGCAACAAATTTTTCGCAATTCTGCTGCTCCAAACGCTTAACCAGAATGGCCTAGGGAAAAAATGCACATACCTTTGTAATCGGGCGAGTTTCTACTTTCAGATGCAATAGGAATTTTTGGGTTAGGTCAATCCGTTCGCGAGATATGGGAGTTTGAAGCCAAGAAATGGTTGAGAAGGCAAAAAATTTTTCGCAATTCTGCTGCTCCAAACGCTTAACCAGAATGGCCTAGGGAAAAAATACACATACCGTTGTAATCGGGCGAGTCTCTACTTTCAGATGCAATAGGAATTTTTGGGTTAGGTCAATCCGTTCGCGAGATATGGGAGTTTGAAGCCAAGAAATGGTTGAGAAGGCAAAAAATTTTTCGCAATTCTACTGCTCCAAACGCTTAAACAGAATGGCCTAGGGAAAAAATACAGATACCGTTGTAATCGGGCGAGTTTCTACTTTCAGATGCAACAGGAATTTTTGGATTAGGTCAATCCGTTCGCGAGATATGGGAGTTTGAAGCTAAGAAATGGTTGAGAAGACAACAAATCTTTCGCACTTCTGCTGCTCCAAACGCTTAACCAGAATGGCCTAGGGAAAAAATACACATACCGTTGTAATCGGGCGAGTTTCGACTTTCAGAGGCAATAGGAATTTTTGGGTTAGGTCAATCCGTTCGCGAGATATGGGAGTTTGAAGCCAAGAAATGGTTGAGAAGGCAACAAATTTTTCGCAATTCTGCTGCTCCAAACGCTTAACCAGAATGGCCTAGGGAAAAAATGCACATACCTTTGTAATCGGGCGAGTTTCTACTTTCAGATGCAATAGGAATTTTTGGGTTAGGTCAATCCGTTCGCGAGATATGGGAGTTTGAAGCCAAGAAATGGTTGAGAAGGCAAAAAATTTTTCGCAGTTCTGCTGCTCCAAACGCTTAATCAGAATGGCCTAGGGAAAAAATACACATACCGTTGTAATCGGGCGAGTCTCTACTTCCAGACGCTACAGGAATTTTCGGGTTAGGACAATCCGTTCGCGAGATATGGGAGTTTGAAGCCAAGAAATGGTTGAGAAGGCAAAAAATTTTTCGCAATTCTGCTGCTCCAAACGCTTAACCAGAATTGCCTAGGGAAAAAATACACATACCGTTATAATCGGGTGAGTCTCTACTTCCAGACGCTACAGGAATTTTCGGGTTAGGACAATCCGTTCGCGAGATGTGGGAGTTTGAAGCCAAGAAATGGTTGAGAAGGCAAAAAATTTTTCGCAATTCTGCTGCTCCAAACGCTTAACCAGAATGGCCTAGGGAAAAAATACACATACCGTTGTAATCGGGCGAGTTTCGACTTTCAGATGCAATAGGAATTTTTGGGTTAGGTCAATCCGTTCGCGAGATATGGGAGTTTGAAGCCAAGAAATGGTTGAGAAGGCAAAAAATTTTTCGCAATTCTGCTGCTCCAAAAGCTTAACCAGAATGGCCTAGGGAAAAAATACACATACCTCTGTAATCGGGCGAGGTTCTACTTTCAGATGCAATTGGAATTTTTGGGTTAGGTCAATCCGTTCGCGAGATATGGGAGTTTGAAGCCAAGAAATGGTTGAGAAGGCAAAGAATTTTTCGCAATTCTGCTGCTCCAAACGCTTAACCAGAATGGCCTAGGGAAAAAATTCACATACCGTTGTAATCGGGCGAGTTTCTACTTTCAGATGCAATAGGAATTTTTGGGTTAGGTCAATCCGTTCACGAGATATGGGAGTTTGAAGCCAAGAAATGGTTGAGAAGGCAAAAAATTTTTCGCAATTCTACTGCTCCAAACGCTTAAAAAGTATGGCCTAGGGAAAAAATACAGATACCGTTGTAATCGGGCGAGTTTCTACTTTCAGATGCAACAGGAATTTTTGGGTTAGGTCAATCCGTTCGCGAGATATGGGAGTTTGAAGCTAAGAAATGGTTGAGAAGATACACAAATCTTTCGCACTTCTGCTGCTCCAAACGCTTAACCAGAATGGCCTAGGGTAAAAATACACATACCGTTGTAATCGGGCGAGTTTCGACTTTCAGATGCAATAGGAATTTTTGGGTTAGGTGAATCCGTTCGCGAGATATGGGAGTTTGAAGCCAAGAAATGGTTGAGAAGGCAACAAATTTTTCGCAATTCTGCTGCTCCAAACGCTTAACCAGTATGGCCTAGGGAAAAAATGCACATACCTTTGTAATCGGGCGAGTTTCTACTTTCAGATGCAATAGGAATTTTTGGGTAAGGTCAATCCGTTCGCGAGATATGGGAGTTTGAAGCCAAGAAATGGTTGAGAAGGCAAAAAATTTTTCGCAATTCTGCTGCTCCAAACGCTTAACCAGAATGGCCTAGGGAAAAAATACACATACCGTTGTAATCGGGCGAGTTTCTACTTTCAGATGCAATAGGTATTTTTGGGTTAGGTCAATCCGTTCGCGAGATATGGGAGTTTGAAGCCAAGAAATGGTTGGGAAGGCAACAAATTTTTCGCAATTCTGCTGCTCCAAACGCTTAACCAGAATGGCCTAGGGAAAAAATGCACATACCTTTGTAATCGGGCGAGTTTCTACTTTCAGATGCAATAGGAATTTTTGGGTTAGGTCAATCCGTTCGCGAGATATGGTAGTTTGAAGCCAAGAAATGGTTGAGAAGGCAACAAATTTTTCGCAATTCTGCTGCTCCAAACGCTTAACCAGAATGGCCTAGGGAAAAAATGCACATACCTTTGTAATCGGGCGAGTTTCTACTCTCAGATGCAATAGGAATTTTTGGGTTAGGTCAATCCGTTCGCGAGATATGGGAGTTTGAAGCCAAGAAATGGTTGAGAAGGCAAAAAATTTTTCGCAATTCTGCTGCTCCAAACGCTTAAACAGAATGGCCTAGGGAAAAAATACACATACCGTTGTAATCGGGCGAGTTTCTACTTTCAGATGCAATTGGAATTTTTGGGTTAGGTCAATCCGTTCGCGAGATATGGGAGTTTGAAGCCAAGAAATGGTTGAGAAGGCAAAAAATTTTTCGCAATTCTGCTGCTCCAAACGCTTAACCAGAATGGCCTAGGGAAAAAATACACATACCATTGTAATCGGGCGAGTTTCTACTTTCAGATGCAATAGGAATTTTTGGGTTAGGTCAATCCGTTCGCGAGATATGGGAGTTTGAAGCCAAGAAATGGTTGAGAAGGCAAGAAATTTTTCGCAATTCTGCTGCTCCAAACGCTTAACCAGAATGGCCTAGGGAAAAAATACACATACCGTTTTAATCGGGCGAGTTTCTACTTTCAGATGCAATAGGAATTTTTGGGTTAGGTCAATCCGTTCGCGAGATATGGGAGTTTGAAGCCAAGAAATGGTTGAGAAGGCAAAAAATTTTTCGCAATTCTACGGCTCCGAACGCTTAAACAGAATGGCCTAGGGAAAAAATACAGATACCGTTGTAATCGGGCGAGTTTCTACTTTCAGATGCAACAGGAATTTCTGGGATAGGTCAATCCGTTCGCGAGATATGGGAGTTTGAAGCTAAGAAATGGTTGAGAAGACAACAAATCTTTCGCAGTTCTGCTGCTCCAAACGCTTAACCAGAATGGCCTAGGGAAAAAATACACATACCGTTGTAATCGGGCGAGTTTCGACTTTCAGATGCAATAGGAATTTTTGGGTTAGGTCAATCCGTTCGCGAGATATGGGAGTTTGAAGCCAAGAAATGGTTGAGAAGGCAACAAATTTTTCGCAATTCTGCTGCTCCAAACGCTTAACCAGAATGGCCTAGGGAGAAAATGCACATACCTTTGTAATCGGGCGAGTTTCTACTTTCAGATGCAATAGGAATTTTTGGGTTAGGTCAATCCGTTCGCGAGATATGGGAGTTTGAAGCCAAGAAATGGTTGAGAAGGCAAAAAATTTTTCGCAATTCTGCTGCTCCAAACGCTTAAACAGAATGGCCTAGGGAAAAAATACACATACCGTTGTAATCGGGCGAGTTTCTACTTTCAGATGCAATTGGAATTATTGGGTTAGGTCAATCCGTTCGCGAGATATGGGGGTTTGAAGCCAAGAAATGGTTGAGAAGGCAAAAAATTTTTCGCAATTC
The DNA here is from genome assembly GCF_051014685.1 of Ptiloglossa arizonensis. NCBI lineage: Eukaryota > Metazoa > Arthropoda > Insecta > Hymenoptera > Colletidae > Ptiloglossa > Ptiloglossa arizonensis. The sequence goes on from NW_027479694.1 coordinate 14,762, forward strand.
TACTGCTCCAAACGCTTAAACAGAATGGCCTAGGGAAAAAATACAGATACCGTTGTAATCGGGCGAGTTTCTACTTTCAGATGCAACAGGAATTTTTGGGATAGGTCAATCCGTTCGCGAGATATGGGAGTTTGAAGCTAAGAAATGGTTGAGAAGACAACAAATCTTTCGCACTTCTGCTGCTCCAAACGCTTAACCAGAATGGCCTAGGGAAAAAATACACATACCGTTGTAATCGGGCGAGTTTCGACTTTCAGATGCAATAGGAATTTTTGGGTTAGGTCAATCCGTTCGCGAGATATGGGAGTTTGAAGCCAAGAAATGGTTGAGAAGGCAACAAATTTTTCGCATTTCTGCTGCTCCAAACGCTTAACCAGAATGGCCTAGGGAAAAAATGCACATACCTTTGTAATCGGGCGAGTTTCTACTTTCAGATGCAATAGGAATTTTTGGGTTAGGACAATCCGTTCGCGAGATATGGGAGTTTGAAGCCAAGAAATGGTTGAGAAGGCAAAAAATTTTTCGCAATTCTGCTGCTCCAAACGCTTAAACAGAATGGCCTAGGGAAAAAATACACATACCGTTGTAATCGGGCGAGTTTCTACTTTCAGATGCAATTGGAATTTTTGGGTTAGGTCAATCCGTTCGCGAGATATGGGAGTTTGAAGCCAAGAAATGGTTGAGAAGGCAAAAAATTTTTCGCAATTCTGCTGCTCCAAACGCTTAACCAGAATGCCCTAGGGAAAAAATTCACATACCGTTGTAATCGGGCGAGTTTCTACTTTCAGATGCAATAGGAATTTTTGGGTTAGGTCAATCCGTTCGCGAGATATGGGAGTTTGAAGCCAAGAAATGGTTGAGAAGGCAAGAAATTTTTCGCAATTCTGCTGCTCCAAACGCTTAACCAGAATGGCCTAGGGAAAAAATACACATACCGTTGTAATCGGGCGAGTCTGTACTTTCAGATGCAATAGGAATTTTTGGGTTAGGTCAATCCGTTCGCGAGATATGGGAGTTTGAAGCCAAGAAATGGTTGAGAAGGCAAAAAATTTTTCGCAGTTCTGCTGCTCCAAACGCTTAACCAGAATGGCCTAGGGAAAAAATACACATACCGTTGTAATCGGGCGAGTCTCTACTTCCAGACACTACAGGAATTTTCGGGTTAGGTCAATCCGTTCGCGAGATATGGGAGTTTGAAGCCAAGAAACGGTTGAGAAGGCAAAAAATTTTTCGCAATTCTACTGCTCCAAACGCTTAAACAGAATGGCCTAGGGAAAAAATACAGATACCGTTGTAATCGGGCGAGTTTCTACTTTCAGATGCAACAGGAATTTTTGGGTTAGGTCAATCCGTTCGCGAGATATGGGAGTTTGAAGCTAAGAAATGGTTGAGAAGACACACAAATCTTTCGCACTTCTGCTGCTCCAAACGCTTAACCAGAATGGTCTAGGGAAAAAATACACATACCGTTGTAATCGGGCGAGTTTCGACTTTCAGATGCAATAGGAATTTTTGGGTTAGGTCAATCCGTTCGCGAGATATGGGAGTTTGAAGCCAAGAAATGGTTGAGAAGGCAACAAATTTTTCGCAATTCTGCTGCTCCAAACGCTTAACCAGTATGGCCTAGGGAAAAAATGCACATACCTTTGTAATCGGGCGAGTTTCTACTTTCAGATGCAATAGGAATTTTTGGGTAAGGTCAATCCGTTCGCGAGATATGGGAGTTTGAAGCCAAGAAATGGTTGAGAAGGCAAAAAATTTTTCGCAATTCTGCTGCTCCAAACGCTTAACCAGAATGGCCTAGGGAAAAAATACACATACCGTTGTAATCGGGCGAGTTTCTACTTTCAGATGCAATAGGAATTTTTGGGTTAGGTCAATCCGTTCGCGAGATATGGGAGTTTGAAGCCAAGAAATGGTTGGGAAGGCAACAAATTTTTCGCAATTCTGCTTCTCCAAACGCTTAACCAGAATGGCCTAGGGAAAAAATGCACATACCTTTGTAATCGGGCGAGTTTCTACTTTCAGATGCAATAGGAATTTTTGGGTTAGGTCAATCCGTTCGCGAGATATGGTAGTTTGAAGCCAAGAAATGGTTGAGAAGGCAACAAATTTTTCGCAATTCTGCTGCTCCAAACGCTTAACCAGAATGGCCTAGGGAAAAAATGCACATACCTTTGTAATCGGGCGAGTTTCTACTTTCAGATGTAATAGGAATTTTTGGGTAAGGTCAATCCATTCGCGAGATATGGGAGTTTGAAGCCAAGAAATGGTTGAGAAGGCAAAAAATTTTTCGCAATTCTGCTGCTCCAAACGCTTAACCAGAATGTCCTAGGGAAAAAATACACATACCGTTGTAATCGGGCGAGTTTCTACTTTCAGATGCAATAGGAATTTTTGGGTTAGGTCAATCCGTTCGCGAGATATGGGAGTTTGAAGCCAAGAAATGGTTGAGAAGGCAAGAAATTTTTCGCAATTCTGCTGCTCCAAACGCTTAACCAGAATGGCCTAGGGAAAAAATACACATACCGTTGTAATCGGGCGAGTTTCTACTTTCAGATGCAATAGGAATTTTTGGGTTAGGTCAATCCGTTCGCGAGATATGGGAGTTTGAAGCCAAGAAATGGTTGAGAAGGCAAAAAATTTTTCGCAATTCTACTGCTCCAAACGCTTAAACAGAATGGCCTAGGGAAAAAATACAGATACCGTTGTAATCGGGCGAGTTTCTACTTTCAGATGCAACAGGAATTTTTGGGATAGGTCAATCCGTTCGCGAGATATGGGAGTTTGAAGCTAAGAAATGGTTGAGAAGACAACAAATCTTTCGCACTTCTGCTGCTCCAAACGCTTAACCAGAATGGCCTAGGGAAAAAATACACATACCGTTGTAATCGGGCGAGTTTCGACTTTCAGATGCAATAGGAATTTTTGGGTTAGGTCAATCCGTTCGCGAGATATGGGAGTTTGAAGCCATGAAATGGTTGAGAAGGCAACAAATTTTTCGCAATTCTGCTGCTCCAAACGCTTAACCAGAATGGCCTAGGGAAAGAATGCACATACCTTTGTAATCGGGCGAGTTTCTACTTTCAGATGCAATAGGAATTTTTGGGTTAGGTCAATCCGTTCGCGAGATATGGGAGTTTGAAGCCTAGAAATGGTTGAGAAGGCAAAAAATTTTTCGCAATTCTGCTGCTCCAAACGCTTAACCAGAATGGCCTAGGGAAAAAATACACATACCGTTGTAATCGGGCGAGTCTCTACTTTCAGATGCAATAGGAATTTTTGGGTTAGGTCAATCCGTTCGCGAGATATGGGAGTTTGAAGCCAAGAAATGGTTGAGAAGGCAAAAAATTTTTCGCAATTCTACTGCTCCAAACGCTTAAACAGAATGGCCTAGGGAAAAAATACAGATACCGTTGTAATCGGGCGAGTTTCTACTTTCAGATGCAACAGGAATTTTTGGATTAGGTCAATCCGTTCGCGAGATATGGGAGTTTGAAGCTAAGAAATGGTTGAGAAGACAACAAATCTTTCGCACTTCTGCTGCTCCAAACGCTTAACCAGAATGGCCTAGGGAAAAAATACACATACCGTTGTAATCGGGCGAGTTTCGACTTTCAGAGGCAATAGGAATTTTTGGGTTAGGTCAATCCGTTCGCGAGATATGGGAGTTTGAAGCCAAGAAATGGTTGAGAAGGCAACAAATTTTTCGCAATTCTGCTGCTCCAAACGCTTAACCAGAATGGCATAGGGAAAAAATGCACATACCTTTGTAATCGGGCGAGTTTCTACTTTCAGATGCAATAGGAATTTTTGGGTTAGGTCAATCCGTTCGCGAGATATGGGAGTTTGAAGCCAAGAAATGGTTGAGAAGGCAAAAAATTTTTCGCAATTCTGCTGCTCCAAACGCTTAACCAGTATGGCCTAGGGAAAAAATACACATACCGTTGTAATCGGGCGAGTCTCTACTTCCAGATGCTACAGGAATTTTCGGGTTAGGACAATCCGTTCGCGAGATATGGGAGTTTGAAGCCAAGAAATGGTTGAGAAGGCAAAAAATTTTTCGCAATTCTGCTGCTCCAAACGCTTAACCAGAATGGCCTAGGGAAAAAATACACATACCGTTGTAATCGGGCGAGTCTCTACTTTCAGATGCAACAGGAATTTTTGGGTTAGGTCAATCCGTTCGCGAGATATGGGAGTTTGAAGCTAAGAAATGGTTGAGAAGACAACAAATCTTTCGCACTTCTGCTGCTTCAAACGCTTAACCAGAATGGCCTAGGGAAAAAATACACATACCGTTGTAATCGGGCGAGTTTCGACTTTCAGATGCAATAGGAATTTTTGGGTTAGGTCAATCCGTTCGCGAGATATGGGAGTTTGAAGCCAAGAAATGGTTGAGAAGGCAACAAATTTTTCGCAATTCTGCTGCTCCAAACGCTTAACCAGAATGGCCTAGGGAAAAAATGCACATACCTTTGTAATCGGGCGAGTTTCTACTTTCAGATGCAATAGGAATTTTTGGGTTAGGTCAATCCGTTCGCGAGATATGGTAGTTTGAAGCCAAGAAATGGTTGAGAAGGCAACAAATTTTTCGCAATTCTGCTGCCCCAAACGCTTAACCAGTATGGCCTAGGGAAAAAATGCACATACCTTTGTAATCGGGCGAGTTTCTACTTTCAGATGCAATAGGAATTTTTGGGTAAGGTCAATCCATTCGCGAGATATGGGAGTTTGAAGCCAAGAAATGGTTGAGAAGGCAAAAAATTTTTCGCAATTCTGCTGCTCCAAACGCTTAACCAGAATGGCCTAGGGAAAAAATGCACATACCTTTGTAATCGGGCGAGTTTCTACTTTCAGATGCAATAGGAATTTTTGGGTTAGGTCAATCCGTTCGCGAGATATGGGAGTTTGAAGCCAAGAAATGGTTGAGAAGGCAAAAAATTTTTCGCAATTCTGCTGCTCCAAACGCTTAAACAGAATGGCCTAGGGAAAAAATACACATACCGTTGTAATCGGGCGAGTTTCTACTTTCAGATGCAATTGGAATTTTTGGGTTAGGTCAATCCGTTCGCGAGATATGGGAGTTTGAAGCCAAGAAATAGTTGAGAAGGCAAAAAATTTTTCGCAATTCTGCTGCTCCAAACGCTTAACCAGAATGGCCTAGGGAAAAAATACACATACCGTTGTAATCGGGCGAGTTTCTACTTTCAGATGCAATAGGAATTTTTGGGTTAGGTCAATCCGTTCGCGAGATATGGGAGTTTGAAGCCAAGAAATGGTTGAGAAGGCAAGAAATTTTTCGCAATTATGCTGCTCCAAACGCTTAACCAGAATGGCCTAGGGAAAAAATACACATACCGTTTTAATCGGGCGAGTTTCTACTTTCAGATGCAATAGGAATTTTTGGGTTAGGTCAATCCGTTCGCGAGATATGGGAGTTTGAAGCCAAGAAATGGTTGAGAAGGCAAAAAATTTTTCGCAATTCTACTGCTCCAAACGCTTAAACAGAATGGCCTAGGGAAAAAATACACATACCGTTGTAATCGGGCGAGTTTCGACTTTCAGATGCAATAGGAATTTTTGGGTTAGGTCAATCCGTTCGCGAGATATGGGAGTTTGAAGCCAAGAAATGGTTGAGAAGGCAACAAATTTTTCGCAATTCTGCTGCTCCAAACGCTTAACCAGAATGGCCTAGGGAAAAAATGCACATACCTTTGTAATCGGGCGAGTTTCTACTTTCAGATGCAACAGGAATTTTTGGGTTAGGTCAATCCGTTCGCGAGATATGGGAGTTTGAAGCCAAGAAATGGTTGAGAAGGCAAAAAATTTTTCGCAATTCTGCTGCTCCAAACGCTTAACCAGAATGGCCTAGGGAAAAAATACACATACCGTTGTAATCGGGCGAGTCTCTACTTTCAGATGCAATAGGAATTTTTGGGTTAGGTCAATCCGTTCGCGAGATATGGGAGTTTGAAGCCAAGAAATGGTTGAGAAGGCAAAAAATTTTTCGCAATTCTACTGCTCCAAACGCTTAAACAGAATGGCCTAGGGAAAAAATACAGATACCGTTGTAATCGGGCGAGTTTCTACTTTCAGATGCAACAGGAATTTTTGGATTAGGTCAATCCGTTCGCGAGATATGGGAGTTTGAAGCTAAGAAATGGTTGAGAAGACAACAAATCTTTCGCACTTCTGCTGCTCCAAACGCTTAACCAGAATGGCCTAGGGAAAAAATACACATACCGTTGTAATCGGGCGAGTTTCGACTTTCAGAGGCAATAGGAATTTTTGGGTTAGGTCAATCCGTTCGCGAGATATGGGAGTTTGAAGCCAAGAAATGGTTGAGAAGGCAACAAATTTTTCGCAATTCTGCTGCTCCAAACGCTTAACCAGAATGGCCTAGGGAAAAAATGCACATACCTTTGTAATCGGGCGAGTTTCTACTTTCAGATGCAATAGGAATTTTTGGGTTAGGTCAATCCGTTCGCGAGATATGGGAGTTTGAAGCCAAGAAATGGTTGAGAAGGCAAAAAATTTTTCGCAATTCTGCTGCTCCAAACGCTTAAACAGAATGGCCTAGGGAAAAAATACACATACCGTTGTAATCGGGCGAGTTTCTACTTTCAGATGCAATAGGAATTTTTGGGTTAGGTCAATCCGTTCGCGAGATATGGGAGTTTGAAGCCATGAAATGGTTGAGAAGGCAACAAATTTTTCGCAATTCTGCTGCTCCAAACGCTTAACCAGAATGGCCTAGGGAAAAAATGCACATACCCTTGTAATCGGGCGAGTTTCTACTTTCAGATGCAATAGGAATTTTTGGGTTAGGTCAATCCGTTCGCGAGATATGGGAGTTTGAAGCCAAGAAATGGTTGAGAAGGCAAAAAATTTTTCGCAATTCTGCTGCTCCAAACGCTTAAACAGAATGGCCTAGGGAAAAAATACACATACCGTTGTAATCGGGCGAGTTTCTACTTTCAGATGCAATTGGAATTTTTGGGTTAGGTCAATCCGTTCGCGAGATATGGGAGTTTGAAGCCAAGAAATAGTTGAGAAGGCAAAAAATTTTTCGCAATTCTGCTGCTCCAAACGCTTAACCAGAATGGCCTAGGGAAAAAATGCACATACCTTTGTAATCGGGCGAGTTTCTACTTTCAGATGCAATAGGAATTTTTGGGTTAGGTCAATCCGTTCGCGAGATATGGTAGTTTGAAGCCAAGAAATGGTTGAGAAGGCAACAAATTTTTCGCAATTCTGCTGCCCCAAACGCTTAACCAGTATGGCCTAGGGAAAAAATGCACATACCTTTGTAATCGGGCGAGTTTCTACTTTCAGATGCAATAGGAATTTTTGGGTAAGGTCAATCCATTCGCGAGATATGGGAGTTTGAAGCCAAGAAATGGTTGAGAAGGCAAAAAATTTTTCGCAATTCTGCTGCTCCAAACGCTTAACCAGAATGGCCTAGGGAAAAAATGCACATACCTTTGTAATCGGGCGAGTTTCTACTTTCAGATGCAATAGGAATTTTTGGGTTAGGTCAATCCGTTCGCGAGATATGGGAGTTTGAAGCCAAGAAATGGTTGAGAAGGCAAAAAATTTTTCGCAATTCTGCTGCTCCAAACGCTTAAACAGAATGGCCTAGGGAAAAAATACACATACCGTTGTAATCGGGCGAGTTTCTACTTTCAGATGCAATTGGAATTTTTGGGTTAGGTCAATCCGTTCGCGAGATATGGGAGTTTGAAGCCAAGAAATAGTTGAGAAGGCAAAAAATTTTTCGCAATTCTGCTGCTCCAAACGCTTAACCAGAATGGCCTAGGGAAAAAATACACATACCGTTGTAATCGGGCGAGTTTCTACTTTCAGATGCAATAGGAATTTTTGGGTTAGGTCAATCCGTTCGCGAGATATGGGAGTTTGAAGCCAAGAAATGGTTGAGAAGGCAAGAAATTTTTCGCAATTATGCTGCTCCAAACGCTTAACCAGAATGGCCTAGGGAAAAAATACACATACCGTTTTAATCGGGCGAGTTTCTACTTTCAGATGCAATAGGAATTTTTGGGTTAGGTCAATCCGTTCGCGAGATATGGGAGTTTGAAGCCAAGAAATGGTTGAGAAGGCAAAAAATTTTTCGCAATTCTACTGCTCCAAACGCTTAAACAGAATGGCCTAGGGAAAAAATACAGATACCGTTGTAATCGGGCGAGTTTCTACTTTCAGATGCAACAGGAATTTTTGGGATAGGTCAATCCGTTCGCGAGATATGGGAGTTTGAAGCTAAGAAATGGTTGAGAAGACAACAAATCTTTCGCACTTCTGCTGCTCCAAACGCTTAACCAGAATGGCCTAGGGAAAAAATACACATACCGTTGTAATCGGGCGAGTTTCGACTTTCAGATGCAATAGGAATTTTTGGGTTAGGTCAATCCGTTCGCGAGATATGGGAGTTTGAAGCCAAGAAATGGTTGAGAAGGCAACAAATTTTTCGCAATTCTGCTGCTCCAAACGCTTAACCAGAATGGCCTAGGGAAAAAATGCACATACCTTTGTAATCGGGCGAGTTTCTACTTTCAGATGCAACAGGAATTTTTGGGTTAGGTCAATCCGTTCGCGAGATATGGGAGTTTGAAGCCAAGAAATGGTTGAGAAGGCAAAAAATTTTTCGCAATTCTGCTGCTCCAAACGCTTAACCAGAATGGCCTAGGGAAAAAATACACATACCGTTGTAATCGGGCGAGTCTCTACTTTCAGATGCAATAGGAATTTTTGGGTTAGGTCAATCCGTTCGCGAGATATGGGAGTTTGAAGCCAAGAAATGGTTGAGAAGGCAAAAAATTTTTCGCAATTCTACTGCTCCAAACGCTTAAACAGAATGGCCTAGGGAAAAAATACAGATACCGTTGTAATCGGGCGAGTTTCTACTTTCAGATGCAACAGGAATTTTTGGATTAGGTCAATCCGTTCGCGAGATATGGGAGTTTGAAGCTAAGAAATGGTTGAGAAGACAACAAATCTTTCGCACTTCTGCTGCTCCAAACGCTTAACCAGAATGGCCTAGGGAAAAAATACACATACCGTTGTAATCGGGCGAGTTTCGACTTTCAGAGGCAATAGGAATTTTTGGGTTAGGTCAATCCGTTCGCGAGATATGGGAGTTTGAAGCCAAGAAATGGTTGAGAAGGCAACAAATTTTTCGCAATTCTGCTGCTCCAAACGCTTAACCAGAATGGCCTAGGGAAAAAATGCACATACCTTTGTAATCGGGCGAGTTTCTACTTTCAGATGCAATAGGAATTTTTGGGTTAGGTCAATCCGTTCGCGAGATATGGGAGTTTGAAGCCAAGAAATGGTTGAGAAGGCAAAAAATTTTTCGCAATTCTGCTGCTCCAAACGCTTAAACAGAATGGCCTAGGGAAAAAATACACATACCGTTGTAATCGGGCGAGTTTCTACTTTCAGATGCAATAGGAATTTTTGGGTTAGGTCAATCCGTTCGCGAGATATGGGAGTTTGAAGCCATGAAATGGTTGAGAAGGCAACAAATTTTTCGCAATTCTGCTGCTCCAAACGCTTAACCAGAATGGCCTAGGGAAAAAATGCACATACCCTTGTAATCGGGCGAGTTTCTACTTTCAGATGCAATAGGAATTTTTGGGTTAGGTCAATCCGTTCGCGAGATATGGGAGTTTGAAGCCAAGAAATGGTTGAGAAGGCAAAAAATTTTTCGCAATTCTGCTGCTCCAAACGCTTAAACAGAATGGCCTAGGGAAAAAATACACATACCGTTGTAATCGGGCGAGTTTCTACTTTCAGATGCAATTGGAATTTTTGGGTTAGGTCAATCCGTTCGCGAGATATGGGAGTTTGAAGCCAAGAAATAGTTGAGAAGGCAAAAAATTTTTCGCAATTCTGCTGCTCCAAACGCTTAACCAGAATGGCCTAGGGAAAAAATACACATACCGTTGTAATCGGGCGAGTTTCTACTTTCAGATGCAATAGGAATTTTTGGGTTAGGTCAATCCGTTCGCGAGATATGGGAGTTTGAAGCCAAGAAATGGTTGAGAAGGCAAGAAATTTTTCGCAATTATGCTGCTCCAAACGCTTAACCAGAATGGCCTAGGGAAAAAATACACATACCGTTTTAATCGGGCGAGTTTCTACTTTCAGATGCAATAGGAATTTTTGGGTTAGGTCAATCCGTTCGCGAGATATGGGAGTTTGAAGCCAAGAAATGGTTGAGAAGGCAAAAAATTTTTCGCAATTCTACTGCTCCAAACGCTTAAACAGAATGGCCTAGGGAAAAAATACAGATACCGTTGTAATCGGGCGAGTTTCTACTTTCAGATGCAACAGGAATTTTTGGGATAGGTCAATCCGTTCGCGAGATATGGGAGTTTGAAGCTAAGAAATGGTTGAGAAGACAACAAATCTTTCGCACTTCTGCTGCTCCAAACGCTTAACCAGAATGGCCTAGGGAAAAAATACACATACCGTTGTAATCGGGCGAGTTTCGACTTTCAGATGCAATAGGAATTTTTGGGTTAGGTCAATCCGTTCGCGAGATATGGGAGTTTGAAGCCAAGAAATGGTTGAGAAGGCAACAAATTTTTCGCAATTCTGCTGCTCCAAACGCTTAACCAGAATGGCCTAGGGAAAAAATGCACATACCTTTGTAATCGGGCGAGTTTCTACTTTCAGATGCAACAGGAATTTTTGGGTTAGGTCAATCCGTTCGCGAGATATGGGAGTTTGAAGCCAAGAAATGGTTGAGAAGGCAAAAAATTTTTCGCAATTCTGCTGCTCCAAACGCTTAACCAGAATGGCCTAGGGAAAAAATACACATACCGTTGTAATCGGGCGAGTCTCTACTTTCAGATGCAATAGGAATTTTTGGGTTAGGTCAATCCGTTCGCGAGATATGGGAGTTTGAAGCCAAGAAATGGTTGAGAAGGCAAAAAATTTTTCGCAATTCTACTGCTCCAAACGCTTAAACAGAATGGCCTAGGGAAAAACTACAGATACCGTTGTAATCGGGCGAGTTTCTACTTTCAGATGCAACAGGAATTTTTGGATTAGGTCAATCCGTTCGCGAGATATGGGAGTTTGAAGCTAAGAAATGGTTGAGAAGACAACAAATCTTTCGCACTTCTGCTGCTCCAAACGCTTAACCAGAATGGCCTAGGGAAAAAATACACATACCGTTGTAATCGGGCGAGTTTCGACTTTCAGAGGCAATAGGAATTTTTGGGTTAGGTCAATCCGTTCGCGAGATATGGGAGTTTGAAGCCAAGAAATGGTTGAGAAGGCAACAAATTTTTCGCAATTCTGCTGCTCCAAACGCTTAACCAGAATGGCCTAGGGAAAAAATGCACATACCTTTGTAATCGGGCGAGTTTCTACTTTCAGATGCAATAGGAATTTTTGGGTTAGGTCAATCCGTTCGCGAGATATGGGAGTTTGAAGCCAAGAAATGGTTGAGAAGGCAAAAAATTTTTCGCAATTCTGCTGCTCCAAACGCTTAACCAGAATGGTCTAGGGAAAAAATACACATACCGTTGTAATCGGGCGAGTCTCTACTTCCAGATGCTACAGGAATTTTCGGGTTAGGACAATCCGTTCGCGAGATATGGGAGTTTGAAGCCAAGAAATGGTTGAGAAGGCAAAAAATTTTTCGCAATTCTGCTGCTCCAAACGCTTAACCAGAATGGCCTAGGGAAAGAATACACATACCGTTGTAATCGGGCGAGTCTCTACTTTCAGATGCAACAGGAATTTTTGGGTTAGGTCAATCCGTTCGCGAGATATGGGAGTTTGAAGCTAAGAAATGGTTGAGAAGACAACAAATCTTTCGCACTTCTGCTGCTTCAAACGCTTAACCAGAATGGCCTAGGGAAAAAATACACATACCGTTGTAATCGGGCGAGTTTCGACTTTCAGATGCAATAGGAATTTTTGGGTTAGGTCAATCCGTTCGCGAGATATGGGAGTTTGAAGCCAAGAAATGGTTGAGAAGGCAACAAATTTTTCGCAATTCTGCTGCTCCAAACGCTTAACCAGAATGGCCTAGGGAAAAAATGCACATACCTTTGTAATCGGGCGAGTTTCTACTTTCAGATGCAATAGGAATTTTTGGGTTAGGTCAATCCGTTCGCGAGATATGGTAGTTTGAAGCCAAGAAATGGTTGAGAAGGCAACAAATTTTTCGCAATTCTGCTGCTCCAAACGCTTAACCAGTATGGCCTAGGGAAAAAATGCACATACCTTTGTAATCGGGCGAGTTTCTACTTTCAGATGCAATAGGAATTTTTGGGTAAGGTCAATCCATTCGCGAGATATGGGAGTTTGAAGCCAAGAAATGGTTGAGAAGGCAAAAAATTTTTCGCAATTCTGTTGCTCCAAACGCTTAACCAGAATGGCCTAGGGAAAAAATGCACATACCTTTGTAATCGGGCGAGTTTCTACTTTCAGATGCAATAGGAATTTTTGGGTTAGGTCAATCCGTTCGCGAGATATGGGAGTTTGAAGCCAAGAAATGGTTGAGAAGGCAAAAAATTTTTCGCAATTCTGCTGCTCCAAACGCTTAAACAGAATGGCCTAGGGAAAAAATACACATACCGTTGTAATCGGGCGAGTTTCTACTTTCAGATGCAATTGGAATTTTTGGGTTAGGTCAATCCGTTCGCGAGATATGGGGGTTTGAAGCTAAGAAATGGTTGAGAAGACAACAAATCTTTCGCACTTCTGCTGCTCCAAACGCTTAACCAGAATGGCCTAGGGAAAAAATACACATACCGTTGTAATCTGGCGAGTTTCGACTTTCAGATGCAATAGGAATTTTTGGGTTAGGTCAATCCGTTCGCGAGATATGGGAGTTTGAAGCCATGAAATGGTTGAGAAGGCAACAAATTTTTCGCAATTCTGCTGCTCCAAACGCTTAACCAGAATGGCCTAGGGAAAAAATGCACATACCTTTGTAATCGGGCGAGTTTCTACTTTCAGATGCAATAGGAATTTTTGGGTTAGGTCAATCCGTTCGCGAGATATGGGAGTTTGAAGCCAAGAAATGGTTGAGAAGGCAAAAAATTTTTCGCAATTCTGCTGCTCCAAACGCTTAAACAGAATGGCCTAGGGAAAAAATACACATACCGTTGTAATCGGGCGAGTTTCTACTTTCAGATGCAATCGGAATTTTTGGGTTAGGTCAATCCGTTCGCGAGATATGGGAGTTTGAAGTCAAGAAATGGTTGAGAAGGCAAAAAATTTTTCGCAATTCTGCTGCTCCAAACGCTTAACCAGAATGGCCTAGGGAAAAAATACACATACCGTTGTAATCTGGCGAGTTTCGACTTTCAGATGCAATAGGAATTTTTGGGTTAGGTCAATCCGTTCGCGAGATATGGGAGTTTGAAGCCATGAAATGGTTGAGAAGGCAACAAATTTTTCGCAATTCTGCTGCTCCAAACGCTTAACCAGAATGGCCTAGGGAAAAAATGCACATACCTTTGTAATCGGGCGAGTTTCTACTTTCAGATGCAATAGGAATTTTTGGGTTAGGTCAATCCGTTCGCGAGATATGGGAGTTTGAAGCTAAGAAATGGTTGAGAAGACAACAAATCTTTCGCACTTCTGCTGCTTCAAACGCTTAACCAGAATGGCCTAGGGAAAAAATACACATACCGTTGTAATCGGGCGAGTTTCGACTTTCAGATGCAATAGGAATTTTTGGGTTAGGTCAATCCGTTCGCGAGATATGGGAGTTTGAAGCCAAGAAATGGTTGAGAAGGCAACAAATTTTTCGCAATTCTGCTGCTCCAAACGCTTAACCAGAATGGCCTAGGGAAAAAATGCACATACCTTTGTAATCGGGCGAGTTTCTACTTTCAGATGCAATAGGAATTTTTGGGTTAGGTCAATCCGTTCGCGAGATATGGTAGTTTGAAGCCAAGAAATGGTTGAGAAGGCAACAAATTTTTCGCAATTCTGCTGCTCCAAACGCTTAACCAGTATGGCCTAGGGAAAAAATGCACATACCTTTGTAATCGGGCGAGTTTCTACTTTCAGATGCAATAGGAATTTTTGGGTAAGGTCAATCCATTCGCGAGATATGGGAGTTTGAAGCCAAGAAATGGTTGAGAAGGCAAAAAATTTTTCGCAATTCTGCTGCTCCAAACGCTTAACCAGAATGGCCTAGGGAAAAAATGCACATAACTTTGTAATCGGGCGAGTTTCTACTTTCAGATGCAATAGGAATTTTTGGGTTAGGTCAATCCGTTCGCGAGATATGGGAGTTTGAAGCCAAGAAATGGTTGAGAAGGCAAAAAATTTTTCAGAATTCTGCTGCTCCAAACGCTTAAACAGAATGGCCTAGGGAAAAAATACACATACCGTTGTAATCGGGCGAGTTTCTACTTTCAGATGCAATTGGAATTTTTGGGTTAGGTCAATCCGTTCGCGAGATATGGGGGTTTGAAGCCAAGAAATGGTTGAGAAGGCAAAAAATTTTTCGCAATTCTGCTGCTCCAAACGCTTAACCAGAATGGCCTAGGGAAAAAATACACATACCGTTGTAATCGGGCGAGTTTCGACTTTCAGATGCAATAGGAATTTTTGGGTTAGGTCAATCCGTTCGCGAGATATGGGAGTTTGAAGCCAAGAAATGGTTGAGAAGGCAACAAATTTTTCGCAATTCTGCTGCTCCAACCGCTTAACCAGAATGGCCTAGGGAAAAAATGCACATACCTTTGTAATCGGGCGAGTTTCTACTTTCAGATGCAATAGGAATTTTTGGGTTAGGTCAATCCGTTCGCGAGATATGGGAGTTTGAAGCCAAGAAATGGTTGAGAAGGCAAAAAATTTTTCGCAATTCTGCTGCTCCAAACGCTTAAACAGAATGGCCTTGGGAAAAAATACACATACCGTTGTAATCGGGCGAGTTTCTACTTTCAGATGCAATTGGAATTTTTGGGTTAGGTCAATCCGTTCGCGAGATATGGGGGTTTGAAGCCAAGAAATGGTTGAGAAGGCAAAAAATTTTTCGCAATTCTGCTGCTCCAAACGCTTAACCAGAATGGCCTAGGGAAAAAATTCACATACCGTTGTAATCGGGCGAGTTTCTACTTTCAGATGCAATAGGAATTTTTGGGTTAGGTCAATCCGTTCGCGAGATATGGGAGTTTGAAGCCAAGAAATGGTTGAGAAGGCAAGAAATTTTTCGCAATTCTGCTGCTCCAAACGCTTAACCAGAATGGCCTAGGGAAAAAATACACATACCGTTGTAATCGGGCGAGTCTCTACTTTCAGATGCAATAGGAATTTTTGGGTTAGGTCAATCCGTTCGCGAGATATGGGAGTTTGAAGCCAAGAAATGGTTGAGAAGGCAAAAAATTTTTCGCAATTCTACTGCTCCAAACGCTTAAACAGAATGGCCTAGGGAAAAAATACAGATACCGTTGTAATCGGGCGAGTTTCTACTTTCAGATGCAACAGGAATTTTTGGGTTAGGTCAATCCGTTCGCGAGATATGGGAGTTTGAAGCTAAGAAATGGTTGAGAAGACAACAAATCTTTCGCACTTCTGCTGCTCCAAACGCTTAACCAGAATGGCCTAGGGAAAAAATACACATACCGTTGTAATCGGGCGAGTTTCGACTTTCAGAGGCAATAGGAATTTTTGGGTTAGGTCAATCCGTTCGCGAGATATGGGAGTTTGAAGCCAAGAAATGGTTGAGAAGGCAACAAATTTTTCGCAATTCTGCTGCTCCAAACGCTTAACCAGAATGGCCTAGGGAAAAAATGCACATACCTTTGTAATCGGGCGAGTTTCTACTTTCAGATGCAATAGGAATTTTTGGGTTAGGTCAATCCGTTCGCGAGATATGGGAGTTTGAAGCTAAGAAATGGTTGAGAAGACAACAAATCTTTCGCACTTCTGCTGCTTCAAACGCTTAACCAGAATGGCCTAGGGAAAAAATACACATACCGTTGTAATCGGGCGAGTTTCGACTTTCAGATGCAATAGGAATTTTTGGGTTAGGTCAATCCGTTCGCGAGATATGGGAGTTTGAAGCCAAGAAATGGTTGAGAAGGCAACAAATTTTTCGCAATTCTGCTGCTCCAAACGCTTAACCAGAATGGCCTAGGGAAAAAATGCACATACCTTTGTAATCGGGCGAGTTTCTACTTTCAGATGCAATAGGAATTTTTGGGTTAGGTCAATCCGTTCGCGAGATATGGTAGTTTGAAGCCAAGAAATGGTTGAGAAGGCAACAAATTTTTCGCAATTCTGCTGCTCCAAACGCTTAACCAGTATGGCCTAGGGAAAAAATGCACATACCTTTGTAATCGGGCGAGTTTCTACTTTCAGATGCAATAGGAATTTTTGGGTAAGGTCAATCCATTCGCGAGATATGGGAGTTTGAAGCCAAGAAATGGTTGAGAAGGCAAAAAATTTTTCGCAATTCTGCTGCTCCAAACGCTTAACCAGAATGGCCTAGGGAAAAAATGCACATAACTTTGTAATCGGGCGAGTTTCTACTTTCAGATGCAATAGGAATTTTTTGGTTAGGTCAATCCGTTCGCGAGATATGGGAGTTTGAAGCCAAGAAATGGTTGAGAAGGCAAAAAATTTTTCGCAATTCTGCTGCTCCAAACGCTTAAACAGAATGGCCTAGGGAAAAAATACACATACCGTTGTAATCGGGCGAGTTTCTACTTTCAGATGCAATTGGAATTTTTGGGTTAGGTCAATCCGTTCGCGAGATATGGGGGTTTGAAGCCAAGAAATGGTTGAGAAGGCAAAAAATTTTTCGCAATTCTGCTGCTCCAAACGCTTAACCAGAATGGCCTAGGGAAAAAATTCACATACCGTTGTAATCGGGCGAGTTTCTACTTTCAGATGCAATAGGAATTTTTGGGTTAGGTCAATCCGTTCGCGAGATATGGGAGTTTGAAGCCAAGAAATGGTTGAGAAGGCAAAAAATTTTTCGCAATTCTGCTGCTCCAAACGCTTAAACAGAATGGCCTAGGGAAAAAATACACATACCGTTGTAATCGGGCGAGTTTCTACTTTCAGATGCAATTGGAATTTTTGGGTTAGGTCAATCCGTTCGCGAGATATGGGGGTTTGAAGCTAAGAAATGGTTGAGAAGACAACAAATCTTTCGCACTTCTGCTGCTCCAAACGCTTAACCAGAATGGCCTAGGGAAAAAATACAGATACCGTTGTAATCGGGCGAGTTTCTACTTTCAGATGCAACAGGAATTTTTGGGTTAGGTCAATCCGTTCGCGAGATATGGGAGTTTGAAGCTAAGAAATGGTTGAGAAGACAACAAATCTTTCGCACTTCTGCTGCTCCAAACGCTTAACCAGAATGGCCTAGGGAAAAAATACACATACCGTTGTAATCGGGCGAGTTTCGACTTTCAGAGGCAATAGGAATTTTTGGGTTAGGTCAATCCGTTCGCGAGATATGGGAGTTTGAAGCCAAGAAATGGTTGAGAAGGCAACAAATTTTTCGCAATTCTGCTGCTCCAAACGCTTAACCAGAATGGCCTAGGGAAAAAATGCACATACCTTTGTAATCGGGCGAGTTTCTACTTTCAGATGCAATAGGAATTTTTGGGTTAGGTCAATCCGTTCGCGAGATATGGGAGTTTGAAGCCAAGAAATGGTTGAGAAGGCAAAAAATTTTTCGCAATTCTGCTGCTCCAAACGCTTAACCAGAATGGCCTAGGGAAAAAATACACATACCGTTGTAATCGGGCGAGTCTCTACTTCCAGATGCTACAGGAATTTTCGGGTTAGGACAATCCGTTCGCGAGATATGGGAGTTTGAAGCCAAGAAATGGTTGAGAAGGCAAAAAATTTTTCGCAATTCTGCTGCTCCAAACGCTTAACCAGAATGGCCTAGGGAAAAAATACACATACCGTTGTAATCGGGCGAGTCTCTACTTTCAGATGCAACAGGAATTTTTGGGTTAGGTCAATCCGTTCGCGAGATATGGGAGTTTGAAGCTAAGAAATGGTTGAGAAGACAACAAATCTTTCGCACTTCTGCTGCTCCAAACGCTTAACCAGAATGGCCTAGGGAAAAAATACACATACCGTTGTAATCGGGCGAGTTTCGACTTTCAGATGCAATAGGAATTTTTGGGTTAGGTCAATCCGTTCGCGAGATATGGGAGTTTGAAGCCAAGAAATGGTTGAGAAGGCAACAAATTTTTCGCAATTCTGCTGCTCCAAACGCTTAACCAGAATGGCCTAGGGAAAAAATGCACATACCTTTGTAATCGGGAGAGTTTCTACTTTCAGATGCAATAGGAATTTTTGGGTTAGGTCAATCCGTTCGCGAGATATGGTAGTTTGAAGCCAAGAAATGGTTGAGAAGGCAACAAATTTTTCGCAATTCTGCTACTCCAAACGCTTAACCAGTATGGCCTAGGGAAAAAATGCACATACCTTTGTAATCGGGCGAGTTTCTACTTTCAGATGCAATAGGAATTTTTGGGTAAGGTCAATCCATTCGCGAGATATGGGAGTTTGAAGCCAAGAAATGGTTGAGAAGGCAAAAAATTTTTCGCAATTCTGCTGCTCCAAACGCTTAACCAGAATGTCCTGGGGAAAAAATACACATACCGTTGTAATCGGGCGAGTTTCTACTTTCAGATGCAATAGGAATTTTAGGGTTAGGTCAATCCGTTCGCGAGATATGGGAGTTTGAAGCCAAGAAATGGTTGAGAAGGCAAGAAATTTTTCGCAATTCTGCTGCTCCAAACGCTTAACCAGAATGGCCTAGGGAAAAAATACACATACCGTTGTAATCGGGCGAGTTTCTACTTTCAGATGCAATAGGAATTTTTGGGTTAGGTCAATCCGTTCGCGAGATATGGGAGTTTGAAGCCAAGAAATGGTTGAGAAGATAACAAATCTTTCGCACTTCTGCTGCTCCAAACGCTTAACCAGAATGGCCTAGGGAAAAAATACACATACCGTTGTAATCGGGCGAGTTTCGACTTTCAGATGCAATAGGAATTTTTGGGTTAGGTCAATCCGTTCGCGAGATATGGGAGTTTGAAGCCAAGAAATGGTTGAGAAGGCAACAAATTTTTCGCAATTCTGCTGCTCCAAACGCTTAACCAGAATGGCCTAGGGAAAAAATGCACATACCTTTGTAATCGGGCGAGTTTCTACTTTCAGATGCAATAGGAATTTTTGGGTTAGGTCAATCCGTTCGCGAGATATGGGAGTTTGAAGCCAAGAAATGGTTGAGAAGGCAAAAAATTTTTCGCAATTCTACTGCTCCAAACGCTTAAACAGAATGGCCTAGGGAAAAAATACAGATACCGTTGTAATCGGGCGAGTCTCTACTTTCAGATGCAACAGGAATTTTTGGGTTAGGTCAATCCGTTCGCGAGATATGGGAGTTTGAAGCTAAGAAATGGTTGAGAAGACAACAAATCTTTCGCACTTCTGCTGCTTCAAACGCTTAACCAGAATGGCCTAGGGAAAAAATACACATACCGTTGTAATCGGGCGAGTTTCGACTTTCAGATGCAATAGGAATTTTTGGGTTAGGTCAATCCGTTCGCGAGATATGGGAGTTTGAAGCCAAGAAATGGTTGAGAAGGCAAAAAATTTTTCGCAATTCTGCTGCTCCAAACGCTTAACCAGAATGTCCTGGGGAAAAAATACACATACCGTTGTAATCGGGCGAGTTTCTACTTTCAGATGCAATAGGAATTTTAGGGTTAGGTCAATCCGTTCGCGAGATATGGGAGTTTGAAGCCAAGAAATGGTTGAGAAGGCAAGAAATTTTTCGCAATTCTGCTGCTCCAAACGCTTAACCAGAATGGCCTAGGGAAAAAATACACATACCGTTGTAATCGGGCGAGTTTCTACTTTCAGATGCAATAGGAATTTTTGGGTTAGGTCAATCCGTTCGCGAGATATGGGAGTTTGAAGCCAAGAAATGGTTGAGAAGATAACAAATCTTTCGCACTTCTGCTGCTCCAAACGCTTAACCAGAATGGCCTAGGGAAAAAATACACATACCGTTGTAATCGGGCGAGTTTCGACTTTCAGATGCAATAGGAATTTTTGGGTTAGGTCAATCCGTTCGCGAGATATGGGAGTTTGAAGCCAAGAAATGGTTGAGAAGGCAACAAATTTTTCGCAATTCTGCTGCTCCAAACGCTTAACCAGAATGGCCTAGGGAAAAAATGCACATACCTTTGTAATCGGGCGAGTTTCTACTTTCAGATGCAATAGGAATTTTTGGGTTAGGTCAATCCGTTCGCGAGATATGGGAGTTTGAAGCCAAGAAATGGTTGAGAAGGCAAAAAATTTTTCGCAATTCTACTGCTCCAAACGCTTAAACAGAATGGCCTAGGGAAAAAATACAGATACCGTTGTAATCGGGCGAGTCTCTACTTTCAGATGCAACAGGAATTTTTGGGTTAGGTCAATCCGTTCGCGAGATATGGGAGTTTGAAGCTAAGAAATGGTTGAGAAGACAACAAATCTTTCGCACTTCTGCTGCTTCAAACGCTTAACCAGAATGGCCTAGGGAAAAAATACACATACCGTTGTAATCGGGCGAGTTTCGACTTTCAGATGCAATAGGAATTTTTGGGTTAGGTCAATCCGTTCGCGAGATATGGGAGTTTGAAGCCAAGAAATGGTTGAGAAGGCAACAAATTTTTCGCAATTCTGCTGCTCCAAACGCTTAACCAGAATGGCCTAGGGAAAAAATGCACATACCTTTGTAATCGGGCGAGTTTCTACTTTCAGATGCAATAGGAATTTTTGGGTTAGGTCAATCCGTTCGCGAGATATGGTAGTTTGAAGCCAAGAAATGGTTGAGAAGGCAACAAATTTTTCGCAATTCTGCTGCTCCAAACGCTTAACCAGTATGGCCTAGGGAAAAAATGCACATACCTTTGTAATCGGGCGAGTTTCTACTTTCAGATGCAATAGGAATTTTTGGGTAAGGTCAATCCATTCGCGAGATATGGGAGTTTGAAGCCAAGAAATGGTTGAGAAGGCAAAAAATTTTTCGCAATTCTGCTGCTCCAAACGCTTAACCAGAATGGCCTAGGGAAAAAATGCACATAACTTTGTAATCGGGCGAGTTTCTACTTTCAGATGCAATAGGAATTTTTGGGTTAGGTCAATCCGTTCGCGAGATATGGGAGTTTGAAGCCAAGAAATGGTTGAGAAGGCAAAAAATTTTTCAGAATTCTGCTGCTCCAAACGCTTAAACAGAATGGCCTAGGGAAAAAATACACATACCGTTGTAATCGGGCGAGTTTCTACTTTCAGATGCAATTGGAATTTTTGGGTTAGGTCAATCCGTTCGCGAGATATGGGGGTTTGAAGCCAAGAAATGGTTGAGAAGGCAAAAAATTTTTCGCAATTCTGCTGCTCCAAACGCTTAACCAGAATGGCCTAGGGAAAAAATACACATACCGTTGTAATCGGGCGAGTTTCGACTTTCAGATGCAATAGGAATTTTTGGGTTAGGTCAATCCGTTCGCGAGATATGGGAGTTTGAAGCCAAGAAATGGTTGAGAAGGCAACAAATTTTTCGCAATTCTGCTGCTCCAACCGCTTAACCAGAATGGCCTAGGGAAAAAATGCACATACCTTTGTAATCGGGCGAGTTTCTACTTTCAGATGCAATAGGAATTTTTGGGTTAGGTCAATCCGTTCGCGAGATATGGGAGTTTGAAGCCAAGAAATGGTTGAGAAGGCAAAAAATTTTTCGCAATTCTGCTGCTCCAAACGCTTAAACAGAATGGCCTTGGGAAAAAATACACATACCGTTGTAATCGGGCGAGTTTCTACTTTCAGATGCAATTGGAATTTTTGGGTTAGGTCAATCCGTTCGCGAGATATGGGGGTTTGAAGCCAAGAAATGGTTGAGAAGGCAAAAAATTTTTCGCAATTCTGCTGCTCCAAACGCTTAACCAGAATGGCCTAGGGAAAAAATTCACATACCGTTGTAATCGGGCGAGTTTCTACTTTCAGATGCAATAGGAATTTTTGGGTTAGGTCAATCCGTTCGCGAGATATGGGAGTTTGAAGCCAAGAAATGGTTGAGAAGGCAAGAAATTTTTCGCAATTCTGCTGCTCCAAACGCTTAACCAGAATGGCCTAGGGAAAAAATACACATACCGTTGTAATCGGGCGAGTCTCTACTTTCAGATGCAATAGGAATTTTTGGGTTAGGTCAATCCGTTCGCGAGATATGGGAGTTTGAAGCCAAGAAATGGTTGAGAAGGCAAAAAATTTTTCGCAATTCTACTGCTCCAAACGCTTAAACAGAATGGCCTAGGGAAAAAATACAGATACCGTTGTAATCGGGCGAGTTTCTACTTTCAGATGCAACAGGAATTTTTGGGTTAGGTCAATCCGTTCGCGAGATATGGGAGTTTGAAGCTAAGAAATGGTTGAGAAGACAACAAATCTTTCGCACTTCTGCTGCTCCAAACGCTTAACCAGAATGGCCTAGGGAAAAAATACACATACCGTTGTAATCGGGCGAGTTTCGACTTTCAGAGGCAATAGGAATTTTTGGGTTAGGTCAATCCGTTCGCGAGATATGGGAGTTTGAAGCCAAGAAATGGTTGAGAAGGCAACAAATTTTTCGCAATTCTGCTGCTCCAAACGCTTAACCAGAATGGCCTAGGGAAAAAATGCACATACCTTTGTAATCGGGCGAGTTTCTACTTTCAGATGCAATAGGAATTTTTGGGTTAGGTCAATCCGTTCGCGAGATATGGGAGTTTGAAGCTAAGAAATGGTTGAGAAGACAACAAATCTTTCGCACTTCTGCTGCTTCAAACGCTTAACCAGAATGGCCTAGGGAAAAAATACACATACCGTTGTAATCGGGCGAGTTTCGACTTTCAGATGCAATAGGAATTTTTGGGTTAGGTCAATCCGTTCGCGAGATATGGGAGTTTGAAGCCAAGAAATGGTTGAGAAGGCAACAAATTTTTCGCAATTCTGCTGCTCCAAACGCTTAACCAGAATGGCCTAGGGAAAAAATGCACATACCTTTGTAATCGGGCGAGTTTCTACTTTCAGATGCAATAGGAATTTTTGGGTTAGGTCAATCCGTTCGCGAGATATGGTAGTTTGAAGCCAAGAAATGGTTGAGAAGGCAACAAATTTTTCGCAATTCTGCTGCTCCAAACGCTTAACCAGTATGGCCTAGGGAAAAAATGCACATACCTTTGTAATCGGGCGAGTTTCTACTTTCAGATGCAATAGGAATTTTTGGGTAAGGTCAATCCATTCGCGAGATATGGGAGTTTGAAGCCAAGAAATGGTTGAGAAGGCAAAAAATTTTTCGCAATTCTGCTGCTCCAAACGCTTAACCAGAATGGCCTAGGGAAAAAATGCACATAACTTTGTAATCGGGCGAGTTTCTACTTTCAGATGCAATAGGAATTTTTTGGTTAGGTCAATCCGTTCGCGAGATATGGGAGTTTGAAGCCAAGAAATGGTTGAGAAGGCAAAAAATTTTTCGCAATTCTGCTGCTCCAAACGCTTAAACAGAATGGCCTAGGGAAAAAATACACATACCGTTGTAATCGGGCGAGTTTCTACTTTCAGATGCAATTGGAATTTTTGGGTTAGGTCAATCCGTTCGCGAGATATGGGGGTTTGAAGCCAAGAAATGGTTGAGAAGGCAAAAAATTTTTCGCAATTCTGCTGCTCCAAACGCTTAACCAGAATGGCCTAGGGAAAAAATTCACATACCGTTGTAATCGGGCGAGTTTCTACTTTCAGATGCAATAGGAATTTTTGGGTTAGGTCAATCCGTTCGCGAGATATGGGAGTTTGAAGCCAAGAAATGGTTGAGAAGGCAAAAAATTTTTCGCAATTCTGCTGCTCCAAACGCTTAAACAGAATGGCCTAGGGAAAAAATACACATACCGTTGTAATCGGGCGAGTTTCTACTTTCAGATGCAATTGGAATTTTTGGGTTAGGTCAATCCGTTCGCGAGATATGGGGGTTTGAAGCTAAGAAATGGTTGAGAAGACAACAAATCTTTCGCACTTCTGCTGCTCCAAACGCTTAACCAGAATGGCCTAGGGAAAAAATACAGATACCGTTGTAATCGGGCGAGTTTCTACTTTCAGATGCAACAGGAATTTTTGGGTTAGGTCAATCCGTTCGCGAGATATGGGAGTTTGAAGCTAAGAAATGGTTGAGAAGACAACAAATCTTTCGCACTTCTGCTGCTCCAAACGCTTAACCAGAATGCCCTAGGGAAAAAATACACATACCGTTGTAATCGGGCGAGTTTCGACTTTCAGAGGCAATAGGAATTTTTGGGTTAGGTCAATCCGTTCGCGAGATATGGGAGTTTGAAGCCAAGAAATGGTTGAGAAGGCAACAAATTTTTCGCAATTCTGCTGCTCCAAACGCTTAACCAGAATGGCCTAGGGAAAAAATGCACATACCTTTGTAATCGGGCGAGTTTCTACTTTCAGATGCAATAGGAATTTTTGGGTTAGGTCAATCCGTTCGCGAGATATGGGAGTTTGAAGCCAAGAAATGGTTGAGAAGGCAAAAAATTTTTCGCAATTCTGCTGCTCCAAACGCTTAACCAGAATGGCCTAGGGAAAAAATACACATACCGTTGTAATCGGGCGAGTCTCTACTTCCAGATGCTACAGGAATTTTCGGGTTAGGACAATCCGTTCGCGAGATATGGGAGTTTGAAGCCAAGAAATGGTTGAGAAGGCAAAAAATTTTTCGCAATTCTGCTGCTCCAAACGCTTAACCAGAATGGCCTAGGGAAAAAATACACATACCGTTGTAATCGGGCGAGTCTCTACTTTCAGATGCAACAGGAATTTTTGGGTTAGGTCAATCCGTTCGCGAGATATGGGAGTTTGAAGCTAAGAAATGGTTGAGAAGACAACAAATCTTTCGCACTTCTGCTGCTCCAAACGCTTAACCAGAATGGCCTAGGGAAAAAATACACATACCGTTGTAATCGGGCGAGTTTCGACTTTCAGATGCAATAGGAATTTTTGGGTTAGGTCAATCCGTTCGCGAGATATGGGAGTTTGAAGCCAAGAAATGGTTGAGAAGGCAACAAATTTTTCGCAATTCTGCTGCTCCAAACGCTTAACCAGAATGGCCTAGGGAAAAAATGCACATACCTTTGTAATCGGGAGAGTTTCTACTTTCAGATGCAATAGGAATTTTTGGGTTAGGTCAATCCGTTCGCGAGATATGGTAGTTTGAAGCCAAGAAATGGTTGAGAAGGCAACAAATTTTTCGCAATTCTGCTACTCCAAACGCTTAACCAGTATGGCCTAGGGAAAAAATGCACATACCTTTGTAATCGGGCGAGTTTCTACTTTCAGATGCAATAGGAATTTTTGGGTAAGGTCAATCCATTCGCGAGATATGGGAGTTTGAAGCCAAGAAATGGTTGAGAAGGCAAAAAATTTTTCGCAATTCTGCTGCTCCAAACGCTTAACCAGAATGTCCTGGGGAAAAAATACACATACCGTTGTAATCGGGCGAGTTTCTACTTTCAGATGCAATAGGAATTTTAGGGTTAGGTCAATCCGTTCGCGAGATATGGGAGTTTGAAGCCAAGAAATGGTTGAGAAGGCAAGAAATTTTTCGCAATTCTGCTGCTCCAAACGCTTAACCAGAATGGCCTAGGGAAAAAATACACATACCGTTGTAATCGGGCGAGTTTCTACTTTCAGATGCAATAGGAATTTTTGGGTTAGGTCAATCCGTTCGCGAGATATGGGAGTTTGAAGCCAAGAAATGGTTGAGAAGATAACAAATCTTTCGCACTTCTGCTGCTCCAAACGCTTAACCAGAATGGCCTAGGGAAAAAATACACATACCGTTGTAATCGGGCGAGTTTCGACTTTCAGATGCAATAGGAATTTTTGGGTTAGGTCAATCCGTTCGCGAGATATGGGAGTTTGAAGCCAAGAAATGGTTGAGAAGGCAAGAAATTTTTCGCAATTCTGCTGCTCCAAACGCTTAACCAGAATGGCCTAGGGAAAAAATACACATACCGTTGTAATCGGGCGAGTTTCTACTTTCAGATGCAATAGGAATTTTTGGGTTAGGTCAATCCGTTCGCGAGATATGGGAGTTTGAAGCCAAGAAATGGTTGAGAAGGCAAAAAATTTTTCGCAATTCTACTGCTCCAAACGCTTAAACAGAATGGTCTAGGGAAAAAATACAGATACCGTTGTAATCGGGCGAGTTTCTACTTTCAGATGCAACAGGAATCTTTGGGTTAGGTCAATCCGTTCGCGAGATATGGGAGTTTGAAGCTAAGAAATGGTTGAGAAGACAAATCTTTCGCACTTCTGCTGCTCCAAACGCTTAACCAGAATGGCCTAGGGAAAAAATACACATACCGCTGTAATCGGGCGAGTTTCGACTTTCAGATGCAATAGGAATTTTTGGGTTAGGTCAATCCGTTCGCGAGATATGGGAGTTTGAAGCCAAGAAATGGTTGAGAAGGCAACAAATTTTTCGCAATTCTGCTGCTCCAAACGCTTAACCAGAATGGCCTAGGGAAAAAATGCACATACCTTTGTAATCGGGCGAGTTTCTACTTTCAGATGCAATAGGAATTTTTGGGTTAGGTCAATCCGTTCGCGAGATATGGTAGTTTGAAGCCAAGAAATGGTTGAGAAGGCAACAAATTTTTCGCAATTCTGCTGCTCCAAACGCTTAACCAGTATGGCCTAGGGAAAAAATGCACATACCTTTGTAATCGGGCGAGTTTCTACTTTCAGATGCAATAGTAATTTTTGGGTAAGGTCAATCCATTCGCGAGATATGGGAGTTTGAAGCCAAGAAATGGTTGAGAAGGCAAAAAATTTTTCGCAATTCTGCTGCTCCAAACGCTTAACCAGAATGTCCTAGGGAAAAAATACACATACCGTTGTAATCGGGCGAGTTTCTACTTTCAGATGCAACAGGAATTTTTGGGTTAGGTCAATCCGTTCGCGAGATATGGGAGTTTGAAGCTAAGAAATGGTTGAGAAGACAACAAATCTTTCGCACTTCTGCTGCTCCAAACGCTTAACCAGAATGGCCTAGGGAGAAAATGCACATACCTTTGTAATCGGGCGAGTTTCTACTTTCAGATGCAATATGAATTTTTGGGTTATGTCAATCCGTTCGCGAGATATGGGAGTTTGAAGCCAAGAAATGGTTGAGAAGGCAAAAAATTTTTCGCAATTCTGCTGCTCCAAACGCTTAAACAGAATGGCCTAGGGAAAAAATACACATACCGTTGTAATCGGGCGAGTTTCTACTTTGAGATGCAATAGGAATTTTTGGGTTAGGTCAATCCGTTCGCGAGATATGGGAGTTTGAAGCCAAGAAATGGTTGAGAAGGCAAGAAATTTTTCGCAATTCTGCTGCTCCAAACGCTTAACCAGAATGGCCTAGGGAAAAAATACACATACCGTTGTAATCGGGCGAGTTTCTACTTTCAGATGCAATAGGAATTTTTGGGTTAGGTCAATCCGTTCGCGAGATATGGGAGTTTGAAGCCAAGAAATGGTTGAGAAGGCAACAAATTTTTCGCAATTCTGCTGCTCCAAACGCTTAACCAGAATGGCCTAGGGAAAAAATGCACATACCTTTGTAATCGGGCGAGTTTCTACTTTCAGATGCAATAGGAATTTTTGGGTTAGGTCAATCCGTTCGCGAGATATGGGAGTTTGAAGCCAAGAAATGGTTGAGAAGGCAAAAAATTTTTCGCAATTCTGCTGCTCCAAACGCTTAAACAGAATGGCCTAGGGAAAAAATACACATACCGTTGTAATCGGGCGAGTTACTACTTTCAGATGCAATAGGAATTTTTGGGTTAGGTCAATCCGTTCGCGAGATATGGGAGTTTGAAGCCAAGAAATGGTTGAGAAGGCAAGAAATTTTTCGCAATTCTGCTGCTCCAAACGCTTAAACAGAATGGCCTAGGGAAAAAATACACATACCGTTGTAATCGGGCGAGTTACTACTTTCAGATGCAATAGGAATTTTTGGGTTAGGTCAATCCGTTCGCGAGATATGGGAGTTTGAAGCCAAGAAATGGTTGAGAAGGCAAGAAATTTTTCGCAATTCTGCTGCTCCAAACGCTTAACCAGAATGGCCTAGGGAAAAAATACACATACCGTTGTAATCGGGCGAGTTTCTACTTTCAGATGCAATAGGAATTTTTGGGTTAGGTCAATCCGTTCGCGAGATATGGGAGTTTGAAGCCAAGAAATGGTTGAGAAGGCAAAAAATTTTTCGCAATTCTGCTGCTCCAAACGCTTAACCAGAATGGCCTAGGGAAAAAATACACATACCGTTGTAATCGGGCGAGTTTCTACTTTCAGGTGAAATAGGAATTTTTGGGTTAGGTCAATCCGTTCGCGAGATATGGGAGTTTGAAGCCAAGAAATGGTTGAGAAGGCAAGAAATTTTTCGCAATTCTGCTGCTCCAAACGCTTAACCAGAATGGCCTAGGGAAAAAATACACATACCGTTGTAATCGGGCGAGTTTCTACTTTCAGATGCAATAGGAATTTTTGGGTTGGGTCAATCCGTTCGCGAGATATGGGAGTTTGAAGCCAAGAAATGGTTGAGAAGGCAAAAAATTTTTCGCAATTCTACTGCTCCAAACGCTTAAACAGAATGGTCTAGGGAAAAAATACAGATACCGTTGTAATCGGGCGAGTTTCTACTTTCAGATGCAACAGGAATTTTTGGGTTAGGTCAATCCTTTCGCGAGATATGGGAGTTTGAAGCTAAGAAATGGTTGAGAAGACAAATCTTTCGCACTTCTGCTGCTCCAAACGCTTAACCAGAATGGCCTAGGGAAAAAATGCACATACCGCTGTAATCGGGCGAGTTTCGACTTTCAGATGCAATAGGAATTTTTGGGTTAGGTCAATCCGTTCGCGAGATATGGGAGTTTGAAGCCAAGAAATGGTTGAGAAGGCAACAAATTTTTCGCAATTCTGCTGCTCCAAACGCTTAACCAGAATGGCCTAGGGAAAAAATGCACATACCTTTGTAATCGGGCGAGTTTCTACTTTCAGATGCAATAGGAATTTTTGGGTTGGGTCAATCCGTTCGCGAGATATGGGAGTTTGAAGCCAAGAAATGGTTGAGAAGGCAAAAAATTTTTCGCAATTCTACTGCTCCAAACGCTTAAACAGAATGGTCTAGGGAAAAAATACAGATACCGTTGTAATCGGGCGAGTTTCTACTTTCAGATGCAACAGGAATTTTTGGGTTAGGTCAATCCGTTCGCGAGATATGGGAGTTTGAAGCTAAGAAATGGTTGAGAAGACAAATCTTTCGCACTTCTGCTGCTCCAAACGCTTAACCAGAATGGCCTAGGGAAAAAATGCACATACCGCTGTAATCGGGCGAGTTTCGACTTTCAGATGCAATAGGAATTTTTGGGTTAGGTCAATCCGTTCGCGAGATATTGGAGTTTGAAGCCAAGAAATGGTTGAGAAGGCAACAAATTTTTCGCAATTCTGCTGCTCCAAACGCTTAAACAGAATGGCCTAGGGAAAAAATACACATACCGTTGTAATCGGGCGAGTTTCTACTTTCAGATGCAATAGGAATTTTTGGGTTTGGTCAATCCGTTCGCGAGATATGGGAGTTTGAAGCCAAGAAATGGTTGAGAAGGCAAGAAATTTTTCGCAATTCTGCTGCTCCAAACGCTTAACCAGAATGGCCTAGGGAAAAAATACACATACCGTTGTAATCGGGCGAGTTTCTACTTTCAGATGCAATAGGAATTTTTGGGTTAGGTCAATCCGTTCGCGAGATATGGGAGTTTGAAGCCAAGAAATGGTTGAGAAGGCAAAAAATTTTTCGCAATTCTACTGCTCCAAACGCTTAAACAGAATGGTCTAGGGAAAAAATACAGATACCGTTGTAATCGGGCGAGTTTCTACTTTCAGATGCAACAGGAATCTTTGGGTTAGGTCAATCCGTTCGCGAGATATGGGAGTTTGAAGCTAAGAAATGGTTGAGAAGACAAATCTTTCGCACTTCTGCTGCTCCAAACGCTTAACCAGAATGGCCTAGGGAAAAAATACACATACCGCTGTAATCGGGCGAGTTTCGACTTTCAGATGCAATAGGAATTTTTGGGTTAGGTCAATCCGTTCGCGAGATATGGGAGTTTGAAGCCAAGAAATGGTTGAGAAGGCAACAAATTTTTCGCAATTCTGCTGCTCCAAACGCATAACCAGAATGGCCTAGGGAAAAAATGCACATACCTTTGTAATCGGGCGAGTTTCTACTTTCAGATGCAATAGGAATTTTTGGGTTAGGTCAATCCGTTCGCGAGATATGGGAGTTTGAAGCCAAGAAATGGTTGAGAAGGCAAAAAATTTTTCGCAATTCTGCTGCTCCAAACGCTTAACCAGAATGGCCTAGGGAAAAAATACACATACCGTTGTAATCGGGCGAGTCTCTACTTTCAGATGCAACAGGAATTTTTGGGTTAGGTCAATCCGTTCGCGAGATATGGGAGTTTGAAGCTAAGAAATGGTTGAGAAGACAACAAATCTTTCGCACTTCTGCGGCTCCAAACGCTTAACCAGAATGGCCTAGGGAAAAAATACACATACCGTTGTAATCGGGCGAGTTTCGACTTTCAGATGCAATAGGAATTTTTGGGTTAGGTCAATCCGTTCGCGAGATATGGGAGTTTGAAGCCAAGAAGTGGTTGAGAAGGCAACAAATTTTTCGCAATTCTGCTGCTCCAAACGCTTAACCAGAATGGCCTAGGGAAAAAATGCACATACCTTTGTAATCGGGCGAGTTTCTACTTTCAGATGCAATAGGAATTTTTGGGTTAGGTCAATCCGTTCGCGAGATATGGTAGTTTGAAGCCAAGAAATGGTTGAGAAGGCAACAAATTTTTCGCAATTCTGCTGCTCCAAACGCTTAACCAGTATGGCCTAGGGAAAAAATGCACATACCTTTGTAATCGGGCGAGTTTCTACTTTCAGATGCAATAGGAATTTTTGGGTAAGGTCAATCCATTCGCGAGATATGGGAGTTTGAAGCCAAGAAATGGTTGAGAAGACAACAAATCTTTCGCACTTCTGCTGCTCCAAACGCTTAACCAGAATGGCCTAGGGAAAAAATGCACATACCTTTGTAATCGGGCGAGTTTCTACTTTCAGATGCAATATGAATTTTTGGGTTAGGTCAATCCGTTCGCGAGATATGGGAGTTTGAAGCCAAGAAATGGTTGAGAAGGCAAAAAATTTTTCGCAATTCTGCTGCTCCAAACGCTTAAACAGAATGGCCTAGGGAAAAAATACACATACCGTTGTAATCGGGCGAGTTTCTACTTTGAGATGCAATAGGAATTTTTGGGTTAGGTCAATCCGTTCGCGAGATATGGGAGTTTGAAGCCAAGAAATGGTTGAGAAGGCAAGAAATTTTTCGCAATTCTGCTGCTCCAAACGCTTAACCAGAATGGCCTAGGGAAAAAATACACATACCGTTGTAATCGGGCGAGTTTCTACTTTCAGATGCAATAGGAATTTTTGGGTTAGGTCAATCCGTTCGCGAGATATGGGAGTTTGAAGCCAAGAAATGGTTGAGAAGGCAACAAATTTTTCGCAATTCTGCTGCTCCAAACGCTTAACCAGAATGGCCTAGGGAAAAAATGCACATACCTTTGTAATCGGGCGAGTTTCTACTTTCAGATGCAATAGGAATTTTTGGGTTAGGTCAATCCGTTCGCGAGATATGGGAGTTTGAAGCCAAGAAATGGTTGAGAAGGCAAAAAATTTTTCGCAATTCTGCTGCTCCAAACGCTTAAACAGAATGGCCTAGGGAAAAAATACACATACCGTTGTAATCGGGCGAGTTACTACTTTCAGATGCAATAGGAATTTTTAGGTTAGGTCAATCCGTTCGCGAGATATGGGAGTTTGAAGCCAAGAAATGGTTGAGAAGGCAAGAAATTTTTCGCAATTCTGCTGCTCCAAACGCTTAACCAGAATGGCCTAGGGAAAAAATACACATACCGTTGTAATCGGGCGAGTTTCTACTTTCAGATGCAATAGGAATTTTTGGGTTAGGTCAACCCGTTCGCGAGATATGGGAGTTTGAAGCCAAGAAATGGTTGAGAAGGCAAAAAATTTTTCGCAATTCTACTGCTCCAAACGCTTAAACAGAATGGTCTAGGGAAAAAATACAGATACCGTTGTAATCGGGCGAGTTTCTACTTTCAGATGCAACAGGAATTTTTGGGTTAGGTCAATCCGTTCGCGAGATATGGGAGTTTGAAGCCAAGAAATGGTTGAGAAGGCAACAAATTTTTCGCAATTCTGCTGCTCCAAACGCTTAACCAGAATGGCCTAGGGAAAAAATGCACATACCTTTGTAATCGGGCGAGTTTCTACTTTCAGATGCAATAGGAATTTTTGGGTTAGGTCAATCCGTTCGCGAGATATGGGAGTTTGAAGCCAAGAAATGGTTGAGAAGGCAAAAAATTTTTCGCAATTCTGCTGCTCCAAACGCTTAACCAGAATGGCCTAGGGAAAAAATACACATACCGTTGTAATCGGACGAGTTTCTACTTTCAGGTGAAATAGGAATATTTGGGTTAGGTCAATCCGTTCGCGAGATATGGGAGTTTGAAGCCAAGAAATGGTTGAGAAGGCAAGAAATTTTTCGCAATTCTGCTGCTCCAAACGCTTAACCAGAATGGCCTAGGGAAAAAATACACATACCGTTGTAATCGGGCGAGTTTCTACTTTCAGATGCAATAGGAATTTTTGGGTTGGGTCAATCCGTTCGCGAGATATGGGAGTTTGAAGCCAAGAAATGGTTGAGAAGGCAAAAAATTTTTCGCAATTCTACTGCTCCAAACGCTTAAACAGAATGGTCTAGGGAAAAAATACAGATACCGTTGTAATCGGGCGAGTTTCTACTTTCAGATGCAACAGGAATTTTTGGGTTAGGTCAATCCGTTCGCGAGATATGGGTGTTTGAAGCTAAGAAATGGTTGAGAAGACAAATCTTTCGCACTTCTGCTGCTCCAAACGCTTAACCAGAATGGCCTAGGGAAAAAATGCACATACCGCTGTAATCGGGCGAGTTTCGACTTTCAGATGCAATAGGAATTTTTGGGTTAGGTCAATCCGTTCGCGAGATATGGGAGTTTGAAGCCAAGAAATGGTTGAGAAGGCAACAAATTTTTCGCAATTCTGCTGCTCCAAACGCTTAACCAGAATGGCCTAGGGAAAAAATGCACATACCTTTGTAATCGGGCGAGTTTCTACTTTCAGATGCAATAGGAATTTTTGGGTTGGGTCAATCCGTTCGCGAGATATGGGAGTTTGAAGCCAAGAAATGGTTGAGAAGGCAAAAAATTTTTCGCAATTCTACTGCTCCAAACGCTTAAACAGAATGGTCTAGGGAAAAAATACAGATACCGTTGTAATCGGGCGAGTTTCTACTTTCAGATGCAACAGGAATTTTTGGGTTAGGTCAATCCGTTCGCGAGATATGGGAGTTTGAAGCTAAGAAATGGTTGAGAAGACAAATCTTTCGCACTTCTGCTGCTCCAAACGCTTAACCAGAATGGCCTAGGGAAAAAATGCACATACCGCTGTAATCGGGCGAGTTTCGACTTTCAGATGCAATAGGAATTTTTGGGTTAGGTCAATCCGTTCGCGAGATATGGGAGTTTGAAGCCAAGAAATGGTTGAGAAGGCAAAAAATTTTTCGCAATTCTGTTGCTCCAAACGCTTAACCAGAATGGCCTAGGGAAAAAATACACATACCCTTGTAATCGGGCGAGTTTCTACTTTCAGATGCAATTGGAATTTTTGGGTTAGGTCAATCCGTTCGCGAGATATGGGAGTTTGAAGCCAAGAAATGGTTGAGAATGCAAAAAATTTTTCGCAATTCTGCTGCTCCAAACGCTTAACCAGAATGGCCTAGGGACAAAATACACATACCGTTGTAATCGGGCGAGTTTCTACGTTCAGATGCAATAGGAATTTTTGGGTTAGGTCAATCCGTTCGCGAGATATGGGAGTTTGAAGCCAAGAAATGGTTGAGAATGCAAAAAATTTTTCGCAATTCTGCTGCTCCAAACGCTTAACCAGAATGGCCTAGGGAAAAAATACACATACCGTTGTAATCGGGCGAGTTTCTACTTTCAGATGCAATAGGAATTTTTGGGTTAGGTCAATCCGTTCGCGAGATATGGGAGTTTGAAGCCAAGAAATGGTTGAGAAGGCAAAAAATTTTTCGCAATTCTACTGCTCCAAACGCTTAAACAGAATGGTCTAGGGAAAAAATACAGATACCGTTGTAATCGGGCGAGTTTCTACTTTCAGATGCAACAGGAATTTTTGGGTTAGGTCAATCCGTTCGCGAGATATGGGAGTTTGAAGCTAAGAAATGGTTGAGAAGACAAATCTTTCGCACTTCTGCTGCTCCAAACGCTTAACCAGAATGGCCTAGGGAAAAAATACACATACCGCTGTAATCGGGCGAGTTTCGACTTTCAGATGCAATAGGAATTTTTGGGTTAGGTCAATCCGTTCGCGAGATATGGGAGTTTGAAGCTAAGAAATGGTTGAGAAGACAACAAATCTTTCGCACTTCTGCTGCTCCAAACGCTTAACCAGAATGGCCTAGGGAAAAAATGCACATACCTTTGTAATCGGGTGAGTTTCTACATTCAGATGCAATAGGAATTTTTGGGTTAGGTCAATCCGTTCGCGAGATATGGGTGTTTGAAGCCAAGAAATGGTTGAGAAGGCAAAAAATTTTTCGCAATTCTGCTGCTCCAAACGCTTAAACAGAATGGCCTAGGGAAAAAATACAGATACCGTTGTAATCGGGCGAGTTTCTACTTTCAGATGCAACAGGAATTTTTGGGTTAGGTCAATCCGTTCGCGAGATATGGGAGTTTGAAGCTAAGAAATGGTTGAGAAGACAACAAATCTTTCGCACTTCTGCTGCTCCAAACGCTTAAACAGAATGGTCTAGGGAAAAAATACAGATACCGTTGTAATCGGGCGAGTTTCTACTTTCAGATGCAACAGGAATCTTTGGGTTAGGTCAATCCGTTCGCGAGATATGGGAGTTTGAAGCTAAGAAATGGTTGAGAAGACAAATCTTTCGCACTTCTGCTGCTCCAAACGCTTAACCAGAATGGCCTAGGGAAAAAATACACATACCGCTGTAATCGGGCGAGTTTCGACTTTCAGATGCAATAGGAATTTTTGGGTTAGGTCAATCCGTTCGCGAGATATGGGAGTTTGAAGCCAAGAAATGGTTGAGAAGGCAACAAATTTTTCGCAATTCTGCTGCTCCAAACGCATAACCAGAATGGCCTAGGGAAAAAATGCACATACCTTTGTAATCGGGCGAGTTTCTACTTTCAGATGCAATAGGAATTTTTGGGTTAGGTCAATCCGTTCGCGAGATATGGGAGTTTGAAGCCAAGAAATGGTTGAGAAGGCAAAAAATTTTTCGCAATTCTGCTGCTCCAAACGCTTAACCAGAATGGCCTAGGGAAAAAATACACATACCGTTGTAATCGGGCGAGTCTCTACTTTCAGATGCAACAGGAATTTTTGGGTTAGGTCAATCCGTTCGCGAGATATGGGAGTTTGAAGCTAAGAAATGGTTGAGAAGACAACAAATCTTTCGCACTTCTGCTGCTCCAAACGCTTAACCAGAATGGCCTAGGGAAAAAATACACATACCGTTGTAATCGGGCGAGTTTCGACTTTCAGATGCAATAGGAATTTTTGGGTTAGGTCAATCCGTTCGCGAGATATGGGAGTTTGAAGCTAAGAAATGGTTGAGAAGACAAATCTTTCGCACTTCTGCTGCTCCAAACGCTTAACCAGAATGGCCTAGGGAAAAAATACACATACCGCTGTAATCGGGCGAGTTTCGACTTTCAGATGCAATAGGAATTTTTGGGTTAGGTCAATCCGTTCGCGAGATATGGGAGTTTGAAGCCAAGAAATGGTTGAGAAGGCAACAAATTTTTCGCAATTCTGCTGCTCCAAACGCATAACCAGAATGGCCTAGGGAAAAAATGCACATACCTTTGTAATCGGGCGAGTTTCTACTTTCAGATGCAATAGGAATTTTTGGGTTAGGTCAATCCGTTCGCGAGATATGGGAGTTTGAAGCCAAGAAATGGTTGAGAAGGCAAAAAATTTTTCGCAATTCTGCTGCTCCAAACGCTTAACCAGAATGGCCTAGGGAAAAAATACACATACCGTTGTAATCGGGCGAGTCTCTACTTTCAGATGCAACAGGAATTTTTGGGTTAGGTCAATCCGTTCGCGAGATATGGGAGTTTGAAGCTAAGAAATGGTTGAGAAGACAACAAATCTTTCGCACTTCTGCTGCTCCAAACGCTTAACCAGAATGGCCTAGGGAAAAAATACACATACCGTTGTAATCGGGCGAGTTTCGACTTTCAGATGCAATAGGAATTTTTGGGTTAGGTCAATCCGTTCGCGAGATATGGGAGTTTGAAGCCAAGAAATGGTTGAGAAGGCAACAAATTTTTCGCAATTCTGCTGCTCCAAACGCTTAACCAGAATGGCCTAGGGAAAAAATGCACATACCTTTGTAATCGGGCGAGTTTCTACTTTCAGATGCAATAGGAATTTTTGGGTTAGGTCAATCCGTTCGCGAGATATGGTAGTTTGAAGCCAAGAAATGGTTGAGAAGGCAACAAATTTTTCGCAATTCTGCTGCTCCAAACGCTTAACCAGTATGGCCTAGGGAAAAAATGCACATACCTTTGTAATCGGGCGAGTTTCTACTTTCAGATGCAATAGGAATTTTTGGGTAAGGTCAATCCATTCGCGAGATATGGGAGTTTGAAGCCAAGAAATGGTTGAGAAGGCAAAAAATTTTTCGCAATTCTGCTGCTCCAAACGCTTAACCAGAATGTCCTAGGGAAAAAATACACATACCGTTGTAATCGGGCGAGTTTCTACTTTCAGATGCAACAGGAATTTTTGGGTTAGGTCAATCCGTTCGCGAGATATGGGAGTTTGAAGCTAAGAAATGGTTGAGAAGACAACAATCTTTCGCACTTCTGCTGCTCCAAACGCTTAACCAGAATGGCCTAGGTGAAAAAATGCACATACCTTTGTAATCGGGCGAGTTTCTACTTTCAGATGCAGTATGAATTTTTGGGTTAGGTCATCGTTCGCGAGATATGGGAGTTTGAAGCCAAGAAATGGTTGAGAAGGCAAAAAATTTTTCGCAATTCTGCTGCTCCAAACGCTTAAACAGAATGGCCTAGGGAAAAAATACACATACCGTTGTAATCGGGCGAGTTTCTACTTTGAGATGCAATAGAATTTTTGGTTAGGTCAATCCGTTCGCGAGATATGGAGTTTGAAGCCAAGAAATGGTTGAGAAGGCAAGAAATTTTTCGCAATTCTGCTGCTCCAAACGCTTAACCAGAATGGCCTAGGGAAAAAATACACATACCGTTGTAATCGGGCGAGTTTCTACTTTCAGATGCAATAGGAATTTTTGGGTTAGGTCAATCCGTTCGCGAGATATGGAGTTTGAAGCCAAGAAATGGTTGAGAAGGCAACAAATTTTTCGCAATTCTGCTGCTCCAAACGCTTAACCAGAATGGCCTAGGGAAAAAATGCACATACCTTTGTAATCGGGCGAGTTTCTACTTTCAGATGCAATAGGAATTTTTGGGTTAGGTCAATCCGTTCGCGAGATATGGGAGTTTGAAGCCAAGAAATGGTTGAGAAGGCAAAAAATTTTTCGCAATTCTGCTGCTCCAAACGCTTAACCAGAATGGCCTAGGGAAAAAATACACATACCGTTGTAATCGGGCGAGTCTCTACTTTCAGATTGCAACAGGAATTTTTGGGTTAGGTCAATCCGTTCGCGAGATATGGGAGTTTGAAGCTAAGAAATGGTTGAGAAGACAACAAATCTTTCGCACTTCTGCTGCTCCAAACGCTTAACCAGAATGGCCTAGGGAAAAAATACACATACCGTTGTAATCGGGCGAGTTTCGACTTTCAGATGCAATAGGAATTTTTGGGTGTAGGTCAATCCGTTCGCGAGATATGGGAGTTTGAAGCCAAGAAATGGTTGAGAAGGCAACAAATTTTTCGCAATTCTGCTGCTCCAAACGCTTAACCAGAATGGCCTAGGGAAAAAATGCACATACCTTTGTAATCGGGCGAGTTTCTACTTTCAGATGCAATAGGAATTTTTGGGTTAGGTCAATCCGTTCGCGAGATATGGTAGTTTGAAGCCAAGAAATGGTTGAGAAGGCAACAAATTTTTCGCAATTCTGCTGCTCCAAACGCTTAACCAGTATGGCCTAGGGAAAAAATGCACATACCTTTGTAATCGGGCGAGTTTCTACTTTCAGATGCAATAGGAATTTTTGGGTAAGGTCAATCCATTCGCGAGATATGGGAGTTTGAAGCCAAGAAATGGTTGAGAAGGCAAAAAATTTTTCGCAATTCTGCTGCTCCAAACGCTTAACCAGAATGTCCTAGGGAAAAAATACACATACCGTTGTAATCGGGCGAGTTTCTACTTTCAGATGCAACAGGAATTTTTGGGTTAGGTCAATCCGTTCGCGAGATATGGGAGTTGAAGCTAAGAAATGGTTGAGAAGACAACAAATCTTTCGCACTTCTGCTGCTCCAAACGCTTAACCAGAATGGCCTAGGGAAAAAATGCACATACCTTTGTAATCGGGCGAGTTTCTACTTTCAGATGCAGTATGAATTTTTGGGTTAGGTCAATCCGTTCGCGAGATATGGGAGTTTGAAGCCAAGAAATGGTTGAGAAGGCAAAAAATTTTTCGCAATTCTGCTGCTCCAAACGCTTAACCAGAATGGCCTAGGGAAAAAATACACATACCGTTGTAATCGGGCGAGTTTCTACTTTCAGATGCAATAGGAATTTTTGGGTTAGGTCAATCCGTTCGCGAGATATGGGAGTTTGAAGCCAAGAAATGGTTGAGAAGGCAACAAATTTTTCGCAATTCTGCTGCTCCAAACGCTTAACCAGAATGGCCTAGGGAAAAAATGCACATACCTTTGTAATCGGGCGAGTTTCTACTTTCAGATGCAATAGGAATTTTTGGGTTAGGTCAATCCGTTCGCGAGATATGGGAGTTTGAAGCCAAGAAATGGTTGAGAAGGCAAAAAATTTTTCGCAATTCTGCTGCTCCAAACGCTTAAACAGAATGGCCTAGGGAAAAAATACACATACCGTTGTAATCGGGCGAGTTACTACTTTCAGATGCAATAGGAATTTTTGGGTTAGGTCAATCCGTTCGCGAGATATGGGAGTTTGAAGCCAAGAAATGGTTGAGAAGGCAAGAAATTTTTCGCAATTCTGCTGCTCCAAACGCTTAACCAGAATGGCCTAGGGAAAAAATACACATACCGTTGTAATCGGGCGAGTTTCTACTTTCAGATGCAATAGGAATTTTTGGGTTAGGTCAATCCGTTCGCGAGATATGGGAGTTTGAAGCCAAGAAATGGTTGAGAAGGCAAAAAATTTTTCGCAATTCTACTGCTCCAAACGCTTAAACAGAATGGTCTAGGGAAAAAATACAGATACCGTTGTAATCGGGCGAGTTTCTACTTTCAGATGCAACAGGAATTTTTGGGTTAGGTCAATCCGTTCGCGAGATATGGGAGTTTGAAGCCAAGAAATGGTTGAGAAGGCAACAAATTTTTCGCAATTCTGCTGCTCCAAACGCTTAAGCAGAATGGCCTAGGGAAAAAATGCACATACCTTTGTAATCGGGCGAGTTTCTACTTTCAGATGCAATAGGAATTTTTGGGTTAGGTCAATCCGTTCGCGAGATATGGGAGTTTGAAGCCAAGAAATGGTTGAGAAGGCAAAAAATTTTTCGCAATTCTGCTGCTCCAAACGCTTAACCAGAATGGCCTAGGGAAAAAATACACATACCGTTGTAATCGGGCGAGTTTCTACTTTCAGGTGAAATAGGAATTTTTGGGTTAGGTCAATCCGTTCGCGAGATATGGGAGTTTGAAGCCAAGAAATGGTTGAGAAGGCAAGAAATTTTTCGCAATTCTGCTGCTCCAAACGCTTAACCAGAATGGCCTAGGGAAAAAATACACATACCGTTGTAATCGGGCGAGTTTCTACTTTCAGATGCAATAGGAATTTTTGGGTTGGGTCAATCCGTTCGCGAGATATGGGAGTTTGAAGCCAAGAAATGGTTGAGAAGGCAAAAAATTTTTCGCAATTCTACTGCTCCAAACGCTTAAACAGAATGGTCTAGGGAAAAAATACAGATACCGTTGTAATCGGGCGAGTTTCTACTTTCAGATGCAACAGGAATTTTTGGGTTAGGTCAATCCGTTCGCGAGATATGGGAGTTTGAAGCTAAGAAATGGTTGAGAAGACAAATCTTTCGCACTTCTGCTGCTCCAAACGCTTAACCAGAATGGCCTAGGGAAAAAATGCACATACCGCTGTAATCGGGCGAGTTTCGACTTTCAGATGCAATAGGAATTTTTGGGTTAGGTCAATCCGTTCGCGAGATATGGGAGTTTGAAGCCAAGAAATGGTTGAGAAGGCAACAAATTTTTCGCAATTCTGCTGCTCCAAACGCTTAACCAGAATGGCCTAGGGAAAAAATGCACATACCTTTGTAATCGGGCGAGTTTCTACTTTCAGATGCAATAGGAATTTTTGGGTTGGGTCAATCCGTTCGCGAGATATGGGAGTTTGAAGCCAAGAAATGGTTGAGAAGGCAAAAAATTTTTCGCAATTCTACTGCTCCAAACGCTTAAACAGAATGGTCTAGGGAAAAAATACAGATACCGTTGTAATCGGGCGAGTTTCTACTTTCAGATGCAACAGGAATTTTTGGGTTAGGTCAATCCGTTCGCGAGATATGGGAGTTTGAAGCTAAGAAATGGTTGAGAAGACAAATCTTTCGCACTTCTGCTGCTCCAAACGCTTAACCAGAATGGCCTAGGGAAAAAATGCACATACCGCTGTAATCGGGCGAGTTTCGACTTTCAGATGCAATAGGAATTTTTGGGTTAGGTCAATCCGTTCGCGAGATATGGGAGTTTGAAGCCAAGAAATGGTTGAGAAGGCAACAAATTTTTCGCAATTCTGCTGCTCCAAACGCTTAACCAGAATGGCCTAGGGAAAAAATGCACATACCTTTGTAATCGGGCGAGTTTCTACTTTCAGATGCAATAGGAATTTTTGGGTTAGGTCAATCCGTTCGCGAGATATGGGAGTTTGAAGCCAAGAAATGGTTGAGAAGGCAAAAAATTTTTCGCAATTCTGCTGCTCCAAACGCTTAAACAGAATGGCCTAGGGAAAAAATACAGATACCGTTGTAATCGGGCGAGTTTCTACTTTCAGATGCAACAGGAATTTTTGGGTTAGGTCAATCCGTTCGCGAGATATGGGAGTTTGAAGCTAAGAAATGGTTGAGAAGACAACAAATCTTTCGCACTTCTGCTACTCCAAACGCTTAACCAGAATGGCCTAGGGAAAAAGTACACATACCGTTGTAATCGGGCGAGTTTCGACTTTCAGATGCAATAGGAATTTTTGGGTTAGGTCAATCCGTTCGCGAGATATGGGAGTTTGAAGCCAAGAAATGGTTGAGAAGGCAAAAAATTTTTCGCAATTCTGTTGCTCCAAACGCTTAACCAGAATGGCCTAGGGAAAAAATACACATACCGTTGTAATCGGGCGAGTTTCTACTTTCAGATGCAATTGGAATTTTTGGGTTAGGTCAATCCGTTCGCGAGATATGGGAGTTTGAAGCCAAGAAATGGTTGAGAATGCAAAAAATTTTTCGCAATTCTGCTGCTCCAAACGCTTAACCAGAATGGCCTAGGGACAAAATACACATACCGTTGTAATCGGGCGAGTTTCTACGTTCAGATGCAATAGGAATTTTTGGGTTAGGTCAATCCGTTCGCGAGATATGGGAGTTTGAAGCCAAGAAATGGTTGAGAATGCAAAAAATTTTTCGCAATTCTGCTGCTCCAAACGCTTAACCAGAATGGCCTAGGGAAAAAATACACATACCGTTGTAATCGGGCGAGTTTCTACTTTCAGATGCAATAGGAATTTTTGGGTTAGGTCCAATCCGTTCGCGAGATATGGGAGTTTGAAGCCAAGAAATGGTTGAGAAGGCAAAAAATTTTTCGCAATTCTACTGCTCCAAACGCTTAAACAGAATGGTCTAGGGAAAAAATACAGATACCGTTGTAATCGGGCGAGTTTCTACTTTCAGATGCAACAGGAATTTTTGGGTTAGGTCAATCCGTTCGCGAGATATGGGAGTTTGAAGCTAAGAAATGTTGAGAAGACAAATCTTTCGCACTTCTGCTGCTCCAAACGCTTAACCAGAATGGCCTAGGGAAAAAATACACATACCGCTGTAATCGGGCGAGTTTCGACTTTCAGATGCAATAGGAATTTTTGGGTTAGGTCAATCCGTTCGCGAGATATGGGAGTTTGAAGCTAAGAAATGGTTGAGAAGACAACAAATCTTTCGCACTTCTGCTGCTCCAAACGCTTAACCAGAATGGCCTAGGGAAAAAATGCACATACCTTTGTAATCGGGTGAGTTTCTACATTCAGATGCAATAGGAATTTTTGGGTTAGGTCAATCCGTTCGCGAGATATGGGTGTTTGAAGCCAAGAAATGGTTGAGAAGGCAAAAAATTTTTCGCAATTCTGCTGCTCCAAACTCTTAAACAGACTGGCCTAGGGAAAAAATACAGATACCGTTGTAATCGGGCGAGTTTCTACTTTCAGATGCAACAGGAATTTTTGGGTTAGGTCAATCCGTTCGCGAGATATGGGAGCTTGAAGCTAAGAAATGGTTGAGAAGACAACAAATCTTTCGCACTTCTGCTGCTCCAAACGCTTACCAGAATGGCCTAGGGAAAAAGTACACAATACCGTTGTAATCGGGCGAGTTTCGACTTTCAGATGCAGTAGGAATTTTTGGGTTAGGTCAATCCGTTCGCGAGATATGGGAGTTTGAAGCCATGAAATGGTTGAGAAGGCAAAAAATTTTTCGCAATTCTGTGCTCTCCAAACGCTTAACCAGAATGGCCTAGGGAAAAAATACACATACCGTTGTAATCGGGCGAGTTTCTACGTTCAGATGCAATTGGAATTTTTGGGTTTAGGTCAATCCGTTCGCGAGATATGGGAGTTTGAAGCCAAGAAATGGTTGAGAATGCAAGAAATTTTTCGCAATTCTGCTGCTCCAAACGCTTAACCAGTATGGCATAGGGAAAAATACACATACCGTGGTAATCGGGCGAGTTTCTACTTTCAGATGCAATAGGAATTTTTGGGTTAGGTCAATCCGTTCGCGAGATATGGGAGTTTGAAGCCAAGAAATGGTGAGAAGGCAAAAAATTTTTTCGCAATTCTGCTGCTCCAAACGCTTAAACAGAATGGCCTAGGGAAAAAATGCACATACCTTTGTAATCGGGCGAGTTTCTACTTTCACATGCAATAGGAATTTTTGGGTTAGATCAATCCGTTCGCGAGATATGGGAGTTTGAAGCCAAGAAATGGTTCAGAAGGCAAAAAATTTTTCGCAATTCTGCTGCTCCAAACGCTTAAACAGAATGGCCTAGGGAAAAAATACAGATACCGTTGTAATCGGGCGAGTTTCTACTTTCAGATGCAACAGGAATTTTTGGGTTAGGTCAATCCGTTCGCGAGATATGGGAGTTTGAAGCTAAGAAATGGTTGAGAAGACAACAAATCTTTCGCAATTCTGCTGCTCCAAACGCTTAACCAGAATGGCCTAGGGAAAAAAGTACACATACCGTTGTAATCGGGCGAGTTTCGACTTTCAGATGCAATATGGAATTTTTGGGTTAGGTCAATCCGTTCGCGAGATATGGGAGTTTGAAGCCAAGAAATGGTTGAGAAGGCAAAAAATTTTTCGCAATTCTGCTGCTCCAAACGCTTAACCAGAATGGCCTAGGGAAAAAATACACATACCGTTGTAATCGGGCGAGTTTCTACTTTCAGATGCAATTGGAATTTTTGGGTTAGGTCAATCCGTTCGCGAGATATGGGAGTTTGAAGCCAAGAAATGGTTGAGAATGCAAAAAATTTTTCGCAATTCTGCTGCCTCAAACGCTTAACCAGAATGGCCTAGGGAAAAAATACACATACCGTTGTAATCGGGCGAGTTTCTACGTTCAGATGCAATAGGAATTTTTTGGTTAGGTCAATCCGTTCGCGAGATATGGGAGTTTGAAGCCAAGAAATGGTTGAGAATGCAAGAAATTTTTCGCAATTCTGCTGCTCCAAACGCTTAACCAGTATGGCCTA
Organism: Ptiloglossa arizonensis; assembly: GCF_051014685.1. Taxonomy (NCBI): domain Eukaryota; kingdom Metazoa; phylum Arthropoda; class Insecta; order Hymenoptera; family Colletidae; genus Ptiloglossa; species Ptiloglossa arizonensis. The sequence continues at coordinate 59,184 of NW_027479694.1, forward strand.
GGGAAAAAATACACATACCGTTGTAATCGGGCGAGTTTCTACTTTCAGATGCATAGGAATTTTTGGGTTAGGTCAATCCGTTCGCGAGATATGGGAGTTTGAAGCTAAGAAATGGTTGAGAAGACAACAAATCTTTCGCACTTCTGCTGCTCCAAACGCTTAACCAGAATGGCCTAGGGAAAAAATACACATACCGTTGTAATCGGGCGAGTTTCGACTTTCAGATGCAATAGGAATTTTTGGGTTAGGTCAATCCGTTCGCGAGATATGGGAGTTTGAAGCCAAGAAATGGTTGAGAAGGCAACAAATTTTTCGCAATTCTGCTGCTCCAAACGCTTAACCAGAATGGCCTAGGAAAAAAATGCACATACCTTTGTAATCGGGCGAGTTTCTACTTTCAGATGCAATAGGAATTTTTGGGGTAGGTCAATCCGTTCGCGAGATATGGTAGTTTGAAGCCAAGAAATGGTTGAGAAGGCAACAAATTTTTCGCAATTCTGCTGCTCCAAACGCTTAACCAGTATGGCCTAGGGAAAAAATGCACATACCTTTTGTAATCGGGCGAGTTTCTACTTTCAGATGCAATAGGAATTTTTGGGTAAGGTCAATCCATTCGCGAGATATGGGAGTTTGAAGCCAAGAAATGGTTGAGAAGGCAAACAATTTTTCGCAATTCTGCTGCTCCATACGCTTAACCAGAATGTCCTAGGGAAAAAATACACATACCGTTGTAATCGGGCGAGTTTCTACTTTCAGATGCAATAGGAATTTTTGGGTTAGGTCAATCCGTTCGCGAGATATGGGAGTTTGAAGCCAAGAAATGGTTGAGAATGCAAGAAATTTTTCGCAATTCTGCTGCTCCAAACGCTTTAACCAGTATGGCCTAGGGAAAAAATACACATACCGTTGTAATCGGGCGAGTTTCTACTTCAGATGCAATAGGAATTTTTGGGTTAGGTCAATCCGTTCGCGAGATATGGGAGTTTGAAGCCAAGAAATGGTTGAGAAGGCAAAAAATTTTTCGCAATTCTGCTGCTCCAAACGCTTAAACAGAATGGCCTAAGGAAAAAATACAGATACCGTTGTAATCGGGCGAGTTTCTACTTTCAGATGCAACAGGAATTTTTGGGTTAGGTCAATCCGTTCGCGAGATATGGGAGTTTGAAGCTAAGAAATGGTTGAGAAGACAACAAATCTTTCGCACTTCTGCTGCTCCAAACGCTTAACCAGAATGGCCTAGGGAAAAAATACACATACCGTTGTAAATCGGGCGAGTTTCGACTTTCAGATGCAATAGGAATTTTTGGGTTAGGTCAATCCGTTCGCGAGATATGGGAGTTTGAAGCCAAGAAATGGTTGAGAAGGCAACAAATTTTTCGCAATTCTGCTGCTCCAAACGCTTAACCAGAATGGCCTAGGGAAAAAATGCACATACCTTTGTAATCGGGCGAGTTTCTACTTTCAGATGCAATAGGAATTTTTGGGTTAGGTCAATCCGTTCGCGAGATATGGTAGTTTGAAGCCAAGAAATGGTTGAGAAGGCAACAAATTTTTCGCAATTCTGCTGCTCCAAACGCTTAACCAGTATGGCCTAGGGAAAAAATGCACATACCTTTGTAATCGGGCGAGTTTCTGCTTTCAGATGCAATAGGAATTTTTGGGTAAGGTCAATCCATTCGCGAGATATGGGAGTTTGAAGCCAAGAAATGGTTGAGAAGGCAAACAATTTTTCGCAATTCTGCTGCTCCAAACGCTTAACCAGAATGTCCTAGGGAAAAAATACACATACCGTTGTAATCGGGCGAGTTTCTACTTTCAGATGCAATAGGAATTTTTGGGTTAGGTCAATCCGTTCGCGAGATATGGGAGTTTGAAGCCAAGAAATGGTTGAGAAGGCAAGAAATTTTTCGCACTTCTGCTGCTCCAAACGCTTAACCAGAATGGCCTAGGGAAAAATACACATACCGTTGTAATCGGGCGAGTTTCGACTTTCAGATGCAACAGGAATTTTTGGGTTAGGTCAATCCGTTCGAGAGATATGGGAGTTTGAAGCCAAGAAATGGTTGAGAAGGCAAAAAATTTTTCGCAATTCTGCTGCTCCAAACGCTTAACCAGATTGGCCTAGGGAAAAAATACAGATACCGTTGTAATCGGGCGAGTTTCTACTTTCAGATGCAATTGGAATTTTTAGGTTAGGTCAATCCGTTCGCGAGATATGGGAGTTTGAAGCCAAGAAATGGTTGAGAATGCAAAAAATTTTTCGCAATTCTGCTGCTCCAAACGCTTAACCAGAATGGCCTAGGGAAAAAATACACATACCGTTGTAATCGGGCGAGTTTCTACGTTCAGATGCAATAGGAATTTTTGGGTTAGGTCAATCCGTTCGAGAGATATGGGAGTTTGAAGCCAAGAAATGGTTGAGAAGGCAAAAAATTTTTCGCAATTCTGCTGCTCCAAACGCTTAACCAGATTGGCCTAGGGAAAAAATACAGATACCGTTGTAATCGGGCGAGTTTCTACTTTCAGATGCAATTGGAATTTTTAGGTTAGGTCAATCCGTTCGCGAGATATGGGAGTTTGAAGCCAAGAAATGGTTGAGAATGCAAAAAATTTTTCGCAATTCTGCTGCTCCAAACGCTTAACCAGAATGGCCTAGGGAAAAAAATACACATACCGTTGTAATCGGGCGAGTTTCTACGTTCAGATGCAATAGGAATTTTTGGGTTAGGTCAATCCGTTCGCGAGATATGGGAGTTTGAAGCCAAGAAATGGTTGAGAATGCAAAAAATTTTTCGCAATTCTGCTGCTCCAAACGCTTAACCAGATTGGCCTAGGGAAAAAATACAGATACCGTTGTAATCGGGCGAGTTTCTACTTTCAGATGCAATTGGAATTTTTAGGTTAGGTCAATCCGTTCGCGAGATATGGAAGTTTGAAGCCAAGAAATGGTTGAGAAGGCAAAAAATTTTTCGCAATTCTGCTGCTCCAAACGCTTAACCAGATTGGCCTAGGGAAAAAATACAGATACCGTTGTAATCGGGCGAGTTTCTACGTTCAGGTGCAATAGGAATTTTTGGGTTAGGTCAATCCGTTCGCGAGATATGGGAGTTTGAAGCCAAGAAATGGTTGAGAATGCAAAAAATTTTTCGCAATTCTGCTGCTCCAAACGCTTAACCAGATTGGCCTAGGGAAAAAATACAGATACCGTTGTAATCGGGCGAGTTTCTACTTTCAGATGCAATTGGAATTTTTAGGTTAGGTCAATCCGTTCGCGAGATATGGGAGTTTGAAGCCAAGAAATGGTTGAGAATGCAAAAAATTTTTCGCAATTCTGCTGCTCCAAACGCTTAACCAGAATGGCCTAGGGAAAAAATACACATACCGTTGTAATCGGGCGAGTCTCTACTTTCAGATGCAACAGGAATTTTTGGGTTAGGTCAATCCGTTCGCGAGATATGGGAGTTTGAAGCTAAGAAATGGTTGAGAAGACAACAAATCTTTCGCACTTCTGCTGCTCCAAACGCTTAACCAGAATGGCCTAGGGAAAAAATACAGATACCGTTGTAATCGGGCGAGTTTCTACTTTCAGATGCAACAGGAATTTTTGGGTTAGGTCAATCCGTTCGCGAGATATGGGAGTTTGAAGCTAAGAAATGGTTGAGAAGACAACAAATCTTTCGCACTTCTGCTGCTCCAAACGCTTAACCAGAATGGCCTAGGGAAAAAGTACACATACCGTTGTAATCGGGCGAGTCTCTACTTTCAGATGCAACAGGAATTTTTGGGTTAGGTCAATCCGTTCGCGAGATATGGGAGTTTGAAGCTAAGAAATGGTTGAGAAGACAACAAATCTTTCGCAATTCTGCTGCTCCAAACGCTTAACCAGATTGGCCTAGGGAAAAAATACAGATACCGTTGTAATCGGGCGAGTTTCTACGTTCAGGTGCAATAGGAATTTTTGGGTTAGGTCAATCCGTTCGCGAGATATGGGAGTTTGAAGCCAAGAAATGGTTGAGAATGCAAAAAATTTTTCGCAATTCTGCTGCTCCAAACGCTTAACCAGATTGGCCTAGGGAAAAAATACAGATACCGTTGTAATCGGGCGAGTTTCTACTTTCAGATGCAATTGGAATTTTTAGGTTAGGTCAATCCGTTCGCGAGATATGGGAGTTTGAAGCCAAGAAATGGTTGAGAATGCAAAAAATTTTTCGCAATTCTGCTGCTCCAAACGCTTAACCAGAATGGCCTAGGGAAAAAATACACATACCGTTGTAATCGGGCGAGTCTCTACTTTCAGATGCAACAGGAATTTTTGGGTTAGGTCAATCCGTTCGCGAGATATGGGAGTTTGAAGCCAAGAAATGGTTGAGAATGCAAAAAATTTTTCGCAATTCTGCTGCTCCAAACGCTTAACCAGATTGGCCTAGGGAAAAAATACAGATACCGTTGTAATCGGGCGAGTTTCTACTTTCAGATGCAATTGGAATTTTTAGGTTAGGTCAATCCGTTCGCGAGATATGGGAGTTTGAAGCCAAGAAATGGTTGAGAATGCAAAAAATTTTTCGCAATTCTGCTGCTCCAAACGCTTAACCAGAATGGCCTAGGGAAAAAATACACATACCGTTGTAATCGGGCGAGTCTCTACTTTCAGATGCAACAGGAATTTTTGGGTTAGGTCAATCCGTTCGCGAGATATGGGAGTTTGAAGCTAAGAAATGGTTGAGAAGACAACAAATCTTTCGCACTTCTGCTGCTCCAAACGCTTAACCAGAATGGCCTAGGGAAAAAATACAGATACCGTTGTAATCGGGCGAGTTTCTACTTTCAGATGCAACAGGAATTTTTGGGTTAGGTCAATCCGTTCGCGAGATATGGGAGTTTGAAGCTAAGAAATGGTTGAGAAGACAACAAATCTTTCGCACTTCTGCTGCTCCAAACGCTTAACCAGAATGGCCTAGGGAAAAAGTACACATACCGTTGTAATCGGGCGAGTTTCGACTTTCAGATGCAATAGGAATTTTTGGGTTAGGTCAATCCGTTCGCGAGATATGGGAGTTTGAAGCCAAGAAATGGTTGAGAATGCAAAAAATTTATCGCAATTCTGCTGCTCCAAACGCTTAACCAGAATGGCCTAGGGAAAAAATACACATACCGTTGTAATCGGTCGAGTTTCTACTTTCAGATGCAATAGGAATTTTTGTGTTAGGTCAATCCGTTCGCGAGATATTGGAGTTTGAAGCCAAGAAATGGTTGAGAAGGCAAAAAATTTTTCGCAATTCTGCTGCTCCAAACGCTTAACCAGAATGGCCTAGGGAAAAAATACACATACCGTTGTAATCGGGCGAGTCTCTACTTCCAGACGCTACAGGAATTTTTGGGTTAGGTCAATCCGTTCGCGAGATATGGGAGTTTGAATCCAAGAAATGGTTAAGAAGGCAAAAAATTTTTCGCAATTCTGCTGCTCCAAACGCTTAACCAGAAAGGCCTAGGGAAAAAATACACATACCGCTGTAATCGGGCGAGGTTCTACTTTCAGATGCAATTGGAATTTTTGGGTTAGGTCAATCCGTTCGCGAGATATGGGAGTTTGAAGCCAAGAAATGGTTGAGAAGGCAAAAAATTTTTCGCAATTCTGCTGCTCCAAACGCTTAACCAGAAGGGCCTAGGGAAAAAATTCACATTCCGTTGTAATCGGGCGAGCTTCTACTTTCAGATGCAATAGGAATTTTTGGGTTAGGTCAATCCGTTCGCGAGATATGGGAGTTTGAAGCCAAGAAATGGTTGAGAAGGCAACAAATTTTTCGCAATTCTGCTGCTCCAAACGCTTAAAGAGAATGGCCTAGGGAAAAATACACATACCGTTGTAATCGGGCGAGTTTCGACTTTCAGATGCAATAGGAGTTTTTGGGTTAGGTCAATCCGTTCGAGAGATATGGGAGTTTGAAGCCGAGAAATGGTTGAGAAGGCAAAAAATTTTTCGCAATTCTGCTGCTCCAAACGCTTAACCAGATTGGCCTAGGGAAAAAATACAGATACCGTTGTAATCGGGCGAGTTTCTACTTTCAGATGCAATTGGAATTTTTAGGTTAGGTCAATCCGTTCGCGAGATATGGGAGTTTGAAGCCAAGAAATGGTTGAGAATGCAAAAAATTTTTCGCAATTCTGCTGCTCCAAACGCTTAACCAGAATGGCCTAGGGAAAAAATACACATACCGTTGTAATCGGGCGAGTTTCTACGTTCAGATGCAATAGGAATTTTTGGGTTAGGTCAATCCGTTCGCGAGATATGGGAGTTTGAAGCCAAGAAATGGTTGAGAATGCACGAAATTTTTCGCAATTCTGCTGCTCCAAACGCTTAACCAGTATGGCCTAGGCAAAAAATACACATACCGTTGTAATCGGGCGAGTTTCTACTTTCAGATGCAATAGGAATTTTTGGGTTAGGTCAATCCGTTCGCGAGATATGGGAGTTTGAAGCCAAGAAATGGTTGAGAAGGCAAAAAATTTTTCGCAATTCTGCTGCTCCAAACGCTTAACCAGAATGGCCTAGGGAAAAAATACACATACCGTTGTAATCGGGCGAGTCTCTACTTTCAGATGCAACAGGAATTTTTGGGTTAGGTCAATCCGTTCGCGAGATATGGGAGTTTGAAGCTAAGAAATGGTTGAGAAGACAACAAATCTTTCGCACTTCTGCTGCTCCAAACGCTTAACCAGAATGGCCTAGGGAAAAAATACAGATACCGTTGTAATCGGGCGAGTTTCTACTTTCAGATGCAACAGGAATTTTTGGGTTAGGTCAATCCGTTCGCGAGATATGGGAGTTTGAAGCTAAGAAATGGTTGAGAAGACAACAAATCTTTCGCACTTCTGCTGCTCCAAACGCTTAACCAGAATGGCCTAGGGAAAAAGTACACATACCGTTGTAATCGGGCGAGTTTCGACTTTCAGATGCAATAGGAATTTTTGGGTTAGGTCAATCCGTTCGCGAGATATGGGAGCTTGAAGGCAAGAAATGGTTGAGAATGCAAAAAATTTATCGCAATTCTGCTGCTCCAAACGCTTAACCAGAATGGCCTAGGGAAAAAATACACATACCGTTGTAATCGGTCGAGTTTCTACTTTCAGATGCAATAGGAATTTTTGTGTTAGGTCAATCCGTTCGCGAGATATTGGAGTTTGAAGCCAAGAAATGGTTGAGAAGGCAAAAAATTTTTCGCAATTCTGCTGCTCCAAACGCTTATCCAGAATGGCCTAGGGAAAAAATACACATACCGTTGTAATCGGGCGAGTCTCTACTTCCAGACGCTACAGGAATTTTTGGGTTAGGTCAATCCGTTCGCGAGATATGGGAGTTTGAATCCAAGAAATGGTTGAGAAGGCAAAAAATTTTTCGCAATTCTGCTGCTCCAAACGCTTAACCAGAAAGGCCTAGGGAAAAAATACACATACCGCTGTAATCGGGCGAGGTTCTACTTTCAGATGCAATTGGAATTTTTGGGTTAGGTCAATCCGTTCGCGAGATATGGGAGTTTGAAGCCAAGAAATGGTTGAGAAGGCAAAAAATTTTTCGCAATTCTGCTGCTCCAAACGCTTAACCAGAATGGCCTAGGGAAAAAATTCACATTCCGTTGTAATCGGGCGAGCTTCTACTTTCAGATGCAATAGGAATTTTTGGGTTAGGTCAATCCGTTCGCGAGATATGGGAGTTTGAAGCCAAGAAATGGTTGAGGAGGCAAGAAATTTTTCGCAATTCTGCTGCTCCAAAAGCTTAACCAGAATGGCCTAGGGAAAAAACACACATACCGTTGTAATCGGGCGAGTCTCTACTTCCAGACGCTACAGGAATTTTTGGGTTAGGTCAATCCGTTCGCGAGATATGGGAGTTTGAAGCCAAGAAATGGTTGAGAAGGCAAAAAATTTTTCGCAATTCTGCTGCTCCAAACGCTTAACCAGAAAGGCCAAGGGAAAAAATACACGTACCGCTGTAATCGGGCGAGGATGTACTTTCAGATGCAATTGGAATTTTTGGGTTAGGTCAATCCGTTCGCGAGATATGGGAGTTTGAAGCCAAGAAATGGTTGAGGAGGCAAGAAATTTTTCGCAATTCTGCTGCTCCAAACGCTTAACCAGAATGGCCTGGGGAAAAAATACACATACCGTTGTAATCGGGCGAGTTTCTACTTTCAGATGCAATAGGAATTTTTGGGTTAGGTCAATCCATTCGCGAGATATGGGAGTTTGAAGCCAAGAAATGGTTGAGAAGGCAAAAAATTTTTCGCAATTCTGCTGCTCCAAACGCTTAAACAGAATGGCCTAGGGAAAAAATACAGATACCGTTGTAATCGGGCGAGTTTCTACTTTCAGATGCAACAGGAATTTTTGGGTTAGGTCAATCCGTTCGCGAGATATGGGAGTTTGAAGTTAAGAAATGGTTGAGAAGACAACAAATCTTTCGCACTTCTGCTGCTCCAAACGCTTAACCAGAATGGCCTAGGGAAAAAATACAGATACCGTTGTAATCGGGCGAGTTTCTACTTTCAGATGCAACAGGAATTTTTGGGTTAGGTTAATCCGTTCGCGAGATATGGGATTTTGAAGCTAAGAAATGGTTGAGAAGACAACAAATCTTTCGCACTTCTGCTGCTCCAAACGCTTAACCAGAATGGCCTAGGGAAAAAATACACATACCGTTGTAATCTGGCGAGTTTCGACTTTCAGATGCAATAGGAATTTTTGGGTTATGTCAATCCGTTCGCGAGATATGAGAGTTTGCAGCCAAGAAATGGTTGAGAAGGCAACTAATTTTTCGCAATTCTGCTGCTCCAAACGCTTAACCAGAATGGTCTATGGAAAAAATACACATACCGTTGTAATCGGTCGAGTTTCTACTTTCAGATGCAATAGGAATTTTTGTGTTAGGTCAATCCGTTCGCGAGATATTGGAGTTTGAAGCCAAGAAATGGTTGAGAAGGCAAAAAATTTTTCGCAATTCTGCTGCTCCAAACGCTTAACCAGAATGGTCTATGGAAAAAATACACATACCGTTGTAATCGGTCGAGTTTCTACTTTCAGATGCAATAGGAATTTTTGGGTTAGGTCAATCCATTCGCGAGATATGGGAGTTTGAAGCCAAGAAATGGTTGAGAAGGCAAAAAATTTTTCGCAATTCCGCTGCTCCAAACGCTTAACCAGAATGGCCTAGGGAAAAAATTCACATACCGTTGTAATCGGGCGAGTTTCTACTTTCAGATGCACTAGGAATTTTTGGGTTAGGTCAATCCGTTCGCGAGATATGGGAGTTTGAAGCCAAGAAGTGGTTGAGAAGGCAAGAAATTTTTCGCAATTCTGCTGCTCCAAACGCTTAACCAGAATGGCCTAGGGAAAAAATACACATACCGTTGTAATCGGGCGAGTTTCGACTTTCAGATGCAATAGGAATTTTTGGGTTAAGTCAATCCATTCGCGAGATATGGGAGTTTGAAGCCAAGAAATGGTTAAGAAGGCAAAAAAATTTTCGCAATTCTGCTGCTCCAAACGCTTAAACAGAATGGCCTAGGGAAAAAATACAGATACCGTTGTAATCGGGCGAGTTTCTACTTTCAGATGCAATAGGAATTTTTGGGTTAGCTCAATCCGTTCGCGAGATATGGGAGTTTGAAGCTAAGAAATGGTTGAGAAGACAACAAATCTTTCGCACTTCTGCTGCTCCAAACGCTTAACCAGAATGGCCTAGGGAAAAAATACACATACCGTTGTAATCGGGCGAGTTTCGACTTTCAGATGCAATAGGAATTTTTGGGTTATGTCAATCCGTTCGCGAGATATGAGAGTTTGCAGCCAAGAAATGGTTGAGAAGGCAACAAATTTTTCGCAATTCTGCTGCTCCAAACGCTTAACCAGAATGGTCTATGGAAAAAATACACATACCGTTGTAATCGGTCGAGTTTCTACTTTCAGATGCAATAGGAATTTTTGTGTTAGGTCAATCCGTTCGCGAGATATTGGAGTTTGAAGCCAAGAAATGGTTGAGAAGGCAAAAAATTTTTCGCAATTCTGCTGCTCCAAACGCTTAACCAGAATGGCCTAGGGAAAAAATACACATACCGTTGTAATCGGGCGAGTCTCTACTTCCAGACGCTACAGGAATTTTTGGGTTAGGTCAATCCGTTCGCGAGATATGGGAGTTTGAAGCCAAGAAATGGTTGAGAAGGCAACAAATTTTTCGCAATTCTGCTGCTCCAAGCGCTTAACCAGAATGGCCTACGGAAAAAATACACATACCGTTGTACTCGGGCGAGTTTCTGCTTTCAGATGCAATAGGAATTTTTGGGTTAGGTCATACCGTTCGCGAGATATGGGAGTTTGAAGCCAAGAAATGGTTGAGAAGGCAAAAAATTTTTCGCAATTCTGCTGCTCCAAACGCTTAACCAGAATGGCCTAGGGAAAAAATACACATACCGTTGTAATCGGGCGAGTCTCTACTTCCAGACGCTACAGGAATTTTTGGGTTAGGTCAATCCGTTCGCGAGATATGGGAGTTTGAATCCAAGAAATGGTTGAGAAGGCAAAAAATTTTTCGCAATTCTGCTGCTCCAAACGCTTAACCAGAAAGGCCTAGGGAAAAAATACACATACCGCTGTAATCGGGCGAGGTTGTACTTTCAGATGCAATTGGAATTTTTGGGTTAGGTCAATCCGTTCGCGAGATATGGGAGTTTGAAGCCAAGAAATGGTTGAGAAGGCAAAAAATTTTTCGCAATTCCGCTGCTCCAAACGCTTAACCAGAATGGCCTAGGGAAAAAATTCACATACCGTTGTAATCGGGCGAGTTTCTACTTTCAGATGCACTAGGAATTTTTGGGTTAGGTCAATCCGTTCGCGAGATATGGGAGTTTGAAGCCAAGAAATGGTTGAGGAGGCAAGAAATTTTTCGCAATCCTGCTGCTCCAAACGCTTAACCAGAATGGCCTAGGGAAAAAATACACATACCGTTGTAATCGGGCGAGTTTCTACTTTCAGATGCAATAGGAATTTTTGGGTTAAGTCAATCCATTCGCGAGATATGGGAGTTTGAAGCCAAGAAATGGTTAAGAAGGCAAAAAAATTTTCGCAATTCTGCTGCTCCAAACGCTTAAACAGAATGGCCTAGGGAAAAAATACAGATACCGTTGTAATCGGGCGAGTTTCTACTTTCAGATGCAATAGGAATTTTTGGGTTAGCTCAATCCGTTCGCGAGATATGGGAGTTTGAAGCTAAGAAATGGTTGAGAAGACAACAAATCTTTCGCACTTCTGCTGCTCCAAACGCTTAACCAGAATGGCCTAGGGAAAAAATACACATACCGTTGTAATCGGGCGAGTTTCGACTTTCAGATGCAATAGGAATTTTTGGGTTATGTCAATCCGTTCGCGAGGTATGGGAGTTTGCAGCCAAGAAATGGTTGAGAAGGCAACAAATTTTTCGCAATTCTGCTGCTCCAAACGCTTAACCAGAATGGTCTATGGAAAAAATACACATACTGTTGTAATCGGGCGAGTTTCTACTTTCAGATGCAATAGGAATTTTTGTGTTAGGTCAATCCGTTCGCGAGATATGGGAGTTTGCAGCCAAGAAATGGTTGAGAAGGCAACAAATCTTTCGCACTTCTGCTGCTCCAAACGCTTAACCAGAATGGCCTAGGGAAAAAATACACATACCGCTGTAATCGGGCGAGGTTCTACTTTCAGGTGCAATAGGAATTTTTGGGGTAGTTCAATCCGTTCGCGAGACATGGGAGTTTGAAGCCAAGAAATGGTTGAGAAGGCAAAAAATTTTTCGCAATTCTGCTGGTCCAAACGCATAACCAGAATGGTCTAGGGAAACAATACACATACCGTTGTAATCGGGCGAGTTTCTATTTTCAGATGCAATAGGAATTTTTGGGTTAGGTCAACCCGTTCGCGAGATATGGGAGTTTGAAGCCAAGAAATGGTTGAGAAGGCAAAAAATTTTTCGCAATTCTGCTGCTCCAAACGCTTAAACAGAATGGCCTAGGGAAAAAATACAGATACCGTTGTAATCGGGCGAGTTTCTACTTTCAGATGCAACAGGAATTTTTGGGTTAGGTCAATCCGTTCGCGAGATATGGGAGTTTGAAGCTAAGAAATGGTTGAGAAGAAAACAAATCTTTCGCACTTCTGCTGCTCCAAACGCTTAACCAGAATGGCCTAGGGAAAAAATACACATACCTTTGTAATCGGGCGAGTTTCGACTTTCAGATGCAATAGGAATTTTTGGGTTAGGACAATCCGTTCGCGAGATATGGGAGTTTGAAGCTAAGAAATGGTTGAGAAGACAACAAATCTTTCGCACTTCTGCTGCTCCAAACGCTTAACCAGAATGGCCTAGGGAAAAAATACACATACCGTTGTAATCGGGCGAGTTTCGACTTTCAGATGCAATAGGAATTTTTGGGTTAGGTCAATCCGTTCGCGAGATATGGGAGTTTGAAGCCAAGAAATGGTTGAGAAGGCAAAAAATTTTTCGCATTTCTGCTGATCCAAACGCTTAACCAGAATGGTCTAGGGTAACAATACACATACCGTTGTAATCGGGCGAGTTTCTACTTTCAGATGCAATAGGAATTTTTGGGTTAGGTCAACCCGTTCGCGAGATATGGGAGTTTGAAGCCAAGAAATGGTTGAGAAGGCAAAAAATTTTTCGCAATTCTGCTGCTCCAAACGCTTAACCAGAATGGCCTAGGGAAAAAATACACATACCGTTGTAATCGGGCGAGTCTCTACTTCCAGACGCTACAGGAATTTTTGGGTTAGGTCAATCCGTTCGCGAGATATGGGAGTTTGAAGCTAAGAAATGGTTGAGAAGACAACAAATCTTTCGCACTTCTGCTGCTCCAAACGCTTAACCAGAATGGCCTAGGGAAAAAATACACATACCGTTGTAATCGGGCGAGTTTCTACTTTCAGATGCAATAGGAATTTTTGGGTTAGGTCAATCCGTTCGCGAGATATGGGAGTTTGAAGCCAAGAAATGGTTGAGAAGGCAAAAAATTTTTCGCAATTCTGCTGCTCCAAACGCTTAACCAGAATGGCCTAGGGAAAAAATACACATACCGTTGTAATCGGGCGAGTTTCTACTTTCAGATGCAACAGGAATTTTTGGGTTAGGTCAATCCGTTCGCGAGATATGGGAGTTTGAAGCTAAGAAATGGTTGAGAAGACAACAAATCTTTCGCAATTCTGCTGCTCCAAACGCTTAACCAGAATGGCCTAGGGAAAAAATACACATACCGTTGTAATCGGGCGAGTTTCGACTTTCAGATGCAATAGGAATTTTTGGGTTAGGTCAATCCGTTCGCGAGATATGGGAGTTTGAAGGCAAGAAATAGTTGAGAAGGCAACAAATTTTTCGCAATTCTGCTGCTTCAAACGCTTAACCAGAATGGCCTAGGGAAAAAATAAACATACCGTTGTAATCGGGCGAGTTTCTACTTTCAGATGCAATAGGAATTTTTGGGTTAGGTCAATCCATTCGCGAGATATGGGAGTTTGAAGCCAAGAAATGGTTGAGAAGGCAAAAAATTTTTCGCAATTCTGCTGCTCCAAACGCCTAAACAGAATGGCCTAGGGAAAAAATACAGATACCGTTGTAATCGGGCGAGTTTCTACTTTCAGATGCAACAGGAATTTTTGGGTTAGGACAATCCGTTCGCGAGATATGGGAGTTTGAAGCTAAGAAATGGTTGAGAAGACAACAAATCTTTCGCACTTCTGCTGCTCCAAACGCTTAACCAGAATGGCCTAGGGAAAAAATACACATACCGTTGTAATCGGGCGAGTTTCTACTTTCAGATGCAATAGGAATTTTTGGGTTAGGTCAATCCGTTCGCGAGATATGGGAGTTTGAAGCCAAGAAATGGTTGAGAAGGCAAAAAATTTTTCGCAATTCTGCTGCTCCAAACGCTTAACCAGAATGGCCTAGGGAAAAAATACACATACCGTTGTAATCGGGCGAGTTTCTACTTTCAGATGCAACAGGAATTTTTGGGTTAGGTCAATCCGTTCGCGAGATATGGGAGTTTGAAGCTAAGAAATGGTTGAGAAGACAACAAATCTTTCGCAATTCTGCTGCTCCAAACGCTTAACCAGAATGGCCTAGGGAAAAAATACACATACCGTTGTAATCGGGCGAGTTTCGACTTTCAGATGCAATAGGAATTTTTGGGTTAGGTCAATCCGTTCGCGAGATATGGGAGTTTGAAGGCAAGAAATAGTTGAGAAGGCAACAAATTTTTCGCAATTCTGCTGCTTCAAACGCTTAACCAGAATGGCCTAGGGAAAAAATAAACATACCGTTGTAATCGGGCGAGTTTCTACTTTCAGATGCAATAGGAATTTTTGGGTTAGGTCAATCCATTCGCGAGATATGGGAGTTTGAAGCCAAGAAATGGTTGAGAAGGCAAAAAATTTTTCGCAATTCTGCTGCTCCAAACGCCTAAACAGAATGGCCTAGGGAAAAAATACAGATACCGTTGTAATCGGGCGAGTTTCTACTTTCAGATGCAACAGGAATTTTTGGGTTAGGACAATCCGTTCGCGAGATATGGGAGTTTGAAGCTAAGAAATGGTTGAGAAGACAACAAATCTTTCGCACTTCTGCTGCTCCAAACGCTTAACCAGAATGGCCTAGGGAAAAAATACACATACCGTTGTAATCGGGCAAGCTTCGACTTTCAGATGCAATAGGAATTTTTGGGTTAGGTCAATCCGTTCGCGAGATATGGGAGTTTGAAGCCAAGAAATGGTTGAGAAGGCAAAAAATTTTTCGCATTTCTGCTGATCCAAACGCTTAACCAGAATGGTCTAGGGTAACAATACACATACCGTTGTAATCGGGCGAGTTTCTACTTTCAGATGCAATAGGAATTTTTGGGTTAGGTCAACCCGTTCGCGAGATATGGGAGTTTGAATCCAAGAAATGGTTGAGAAGGCAAAAAATTTTTCGCAATTCTGCTGCTCCAAACGCTTAACCAGACTGGCCTAGGGAAAAAATACACATACCGTTGTAATCGGGCGAGTCTCTACTTCCAGACGCTACAGGAATTTTTGGGTTAGGTCAATCCGTTCGCGAGATATGGGAGTTTGAAGCCAAGAAATGGTTGAGAAGGCAAAAAATTTTTCGCAATTCTGCTGCTCCAAACGCTTAACCAGAATGGCCTAGGGAAAAAATACACATACCGTTGTAATTGGGCGAGTTTCGACTTTCAGAGGCAATAGGAATTTTTGGGTTATGTCAATCCGTTGGCGAGATATGGGAGTTTGAAGGCAAGAAATGGTTGAGAAGGCAACAAATTTTTCGCAATTCTGCTGCTCCAAACGCTTAACCAGAATGGCCTAGGGAAAAAATACACATACCGCTGTAATCGGGCGAGGTTCTACTTTCAGGTGCAATAGGAATTTTTGGGTTAGGTCAATCCGTTCGCGAGACATGGGAGTTTGAAGCCAAGAAATGGTTGAGAAGGCAAAAAATTTTTCGCAATTCTGCTGGTCCAAACGCATAACCAGAATGGTCTAGGGAAACAATACACATACCGTTGTAATCGGGCGAGTTTCTATTTTCAGATGCAATAGGAATTTTTGGGTTAGGTCAACCCGTTCGCGAGATATGGGAGTTTGAAGCCAAGAAATGGTTGAGAAGGCAAAAAATTTTTCGCAATTCTGCTGCTCCAAACGCTTAAACAGAATGGCCTAGGGAAAAAATACAGATACCGTTGTAATCGGGCGAGTTTCTACTTTCAGATGCAACAGGAATTTTTGGGTTAGGTCAATCCGTTCGCGAGATATGGGAGTTTGAAGCTAAGAAATGGTTGAGAAGAAAACAAATCTTTCGCACTTCTGCTGCTCCAAACGCTTAACCAGAATGGCCTAGGGAAAAAATACACATACCTTTGTAATCGGGCGAGTTTCGACTTTCAGATGCAATAGGAATTTTTGGGTAGGACAATCCGTTCGCGAGATATGGGAGTTTGAAGCTAAGAAATGGTTGAGAAGACAACAAATCTTTCGCACTTCTGCTGCTCCAAACGCTTAACCAGAATGGCCTAGGGAAAAAATACACATACCGTTGTAATCGGGCGAGTTTCGACTTTCAGATGCAATAGGAATTTTTGGGTTAGGTCAATCCGTTCGCGAGATATGGGAGTTTGAAGCCAAGAAATGGTTGAGAAGGCAAAAAATTTTTCGCATTTCTGCTGATCCAAACGCTTAACCAGAATGGTCTAGGGTAACAATACACATACCGTTGTAATCGGGCGAGTTTCTACTTTCAGATGCAATAGGAATTTTTGGGTTAGGTCAACCCGTTCGCGAGATATGGGAGTTTGAAGCCAAGAAATGGTTGAGAAGGCAAAAAATTTTTCGCAATTCTGCTGCTCCAAACGCTTAACCAGAATGGCCTAGGGAAAAAATACACATACCGTTGTAATCGGGCGAGTCTCTACTTCCAGACGCTACAGGAATTTTTGGGTTAGGTCAATCCGTTCGCGAGATATGGGAGTTTGAAGCTAAGAAATGGTTGAGAAGACAACAAATCTTTCGCACTTCTGCTGCTCCAAACGCTTAACCAGAATGGCCTAGGGAAAAAATACACATACCGTTGTAATCGGGCGAGTTTCTACTTTCAGATGCAATAGGAATTTTTGGGTTAGATCAATCCGTTCGCGAGATATGGGAGTTTGAAGCCAAGAAATGGTTGAGAAGGCAAAAAATTTTTCGCAATTCTGCTGCTCCAAACGCTTAACCAGAATGGCCTAGGGAAAAAATACACATACCGTTGTAATCGGGCGAGTTTCTACTTTCAGATGCAACAGGAATTTTTGGGTTAGGTCAATCCGTTCGCGAGATATGGGAGTTTGAAGCTAAGAAATGGTTGAGAAGACAACAAATCTTTCGCACTTCTGCTGCTCCAAACGCTCAACCAGAATGGCCTAGGGAAAAAATACACATACCGTTGTAATCGGGCGAGTTTCTACTTTCAGATGCAATAGGAATTTTTGGGTTAGATCAATCCGTTCGCGAGATATGGGAGTTTGAAGCCAAGAAATGGTTGAGAAGGCAAAAAATTTTTCGCAATTCTGCTGCTCCAAACGCTTAACCAGAATGGCCTAGGGAAAAAATACACATACCGTTGTAATCGGGCGAGTTTCTACTTTCAGATGCAACAGGAATTTTTGGGTTAGGTCAATCCGTTCGCGAGATATGGGAGTTTGAAGCTAAGAAATGGTTGAGAAGACAACAAATCTTTCGCACTTCTGCTGCTCCAAACGCTCAACCAGAATGGCCTAGGGAAAAAATACACATACCGTTGTAATCGGGCGAGTTTCGACTTTCAGATGCAATAGGAATTTTTGGGTTAGGTCAATCCGTTCGCGAGATATGGGAGTTTGAAGGCAAGAAATAGTTGAGAAGGCAAAAAATTTTTCGCATTTCTGCTGATCCAAACGCTTAACCAGAATGGTCTAGGGTAACAATACACATACCGTTGTAATCGGGCGAGTTTCTACTTTCAGATGCAATAGGAATTTTTGGGTTAGGTCAACCCGTTCGCGAGATATGGGAGTTTGAAGCCAAGAAATGGTTGAGAAGGCAAAAAATTTTTCGCAATTCTGCTGCTCCAAACGCTTAACCAGAATGGCCTAGGGAAAAAATACACATACCGTTGTAATCGGGCGAGTCTCTACTTCCAGACGCTACAGGAATTTTTGGGTTAGGTCAATCCGTTCGCGAGATATGGGAGTTTGAAGCTAAGAAATGGTTGAGAAGACAACAAATCTTTCGCACTTCTGCTGCTCCAAACGCTTAACCAGAATGGCCTAGGGAAAAAATACACATACCGTTGTAATCGGGCGAGTTTCTACTTTCAGATGCAATAGGAATTTTTGGGTTAGATCAATCCGTTCGCGAGATATGGGAGTTTGAAGCCAAGAAATGGTTGAGAAGGCAAAAAATTTTTCGCAATTCTGCTGCTCCAAACGCTTAACCAGAATGGCCTAGGGAAAAAATACACATACCGTTGTAATCGGGCGAGTTTCTACTTTCAGATGCAACAGGAATTTTTGGGTTAGGTCAATCCGTTCGCGAGATATGGGAGTTTGAAGCTAAGAAATGGTTGAGAAGACAACAAATCTTTCGCACTTCTGCTGCTCCAAACGCTCAACCAGAATGGCCTAGGGAAAAAATACACATACCGTTGTAATCGGGCGAGTTTCGACTTTCAGATGCAATAGGAATTTTTGGGTTAGGTCAATCCG
>NW_027479695.1:0-77181 GCF_051014685.1 Ptiloglossa arizonensis
GGTCAATCCGTTCGCGAGATATGGCAGTTTGAATGTAAGAAACGCTTGAGAAACTCAAAATTTGCGCAGTTCTGATGCTCGAAACGAATAGCTGGAACGGCCTAGGAGAAAACTACACATACCGTTGTAATCGGGCGAGTTTCTACTGTCAGATGCAACAGAAATTTTGCGGATTGGTCCATCCGTTCGCGAGATATGGCAGTTTGGAGGTAAGAAACGATTGAGAAACTCAAAATTTGCGCAGTTCTGATGCTTGAAACGAATAACTAGAACGGCCTAGGGGAAAAGTGCGCATACCGTTGTAATCGGGCGAGTTTCTACTTTCAGATGCAACAGAAATTTTGCGGATTGATCAATCCGTTCGCGAGATATGGCAGTTTGGAGGTAAGAAACGCTTGAGAAACTCAAAATTTTCGCAGTTCTGATGCTCGACACGAATAACTAGAACGCCCTAGGGGAAAAGTACGCATACCGTTGTAATCGGGCGAGTTTCTACTTTCAGATGCAACAGAAATTTTGCGGATTGGTCAATCCGTTCGCGAGATATGGCAGTTTGGAGGTAAGAAACGCTTGAGAAACTCAAAATTTGCGCAGTTCTGATGCTCGAAACGAATAACTGGAACGGCCTAGGGGAAAACTACACATACCGTTGTAATCGGGCGAGTTTCTACTTTCAGATGCAACAGAAATTTTGAGGATTGGTCGATCCGTTCGCGAGATGTGGCAGTTTGGAAATAAGAAACGCTTGAGAAACTCAAAATTTTCGCAGTTCTGATGCTCGAAACGAATGACTAGAACGGCCTAGGGGAGAAGTACGCATACCGTTGTAATCGGGCGAGTTTCTACTTTCAGATGCAACAGAAATTATGCGGATTGGTCAATCCGTTCGCGAGATATGGCCGTTTGGATGTAAGAAACGCTTGAGAAACTCAAAATTTTCGCAGTTCTGATGCTCGAAATGAATGACTAGAATGGCCTAGGGGAGAAGTACGCATACCGTTGTAATTGGGCCACATTCTACTTTCAGATGCAACAGAAATTTTGCGGATTGATCATTCCGTTCGCGAGATATGGCAGTTTGGAAATAAGAAACGCTTGAGAAACTCAAAATTTTCGCAGTTCTGATGCTAGAAACGAGTAACTAGAACGGCCTAGGGGAGAAGTACGCATACCGTTGTAATTGGGCCACATTCTACTTTCAGATGCAACAGAAATTTTGCGGATTGGTCAATCCGTTCGCGAGATATGGCAGTTTGAATGTAAGAAACGCTTGAGAAACTCAAAATTTGCGCAGTTCTGATGCTCGAAACGAATAGCTGGAACGGCCTAGGAGAAAACTACACATACCGTTGTAATAGGGCGAGTTTCTACTTTCAGATGCAACAGAAATTTTGCGGATTGGTCGATCCGTTCGCGAGATGTGGCAGTTCGGAAGTAAGAAACGCTTGAGAAACTCAAAATTTTCGCAGTTCTGATGCTCGCAACGAATAACTAGGACCGCCTAGGGGAAGAGTGCGCATACCGTTGTAATCGGGCGAGTTTCTTCTTTCAGATGCAACAGAAACTTTGCGGATTGATCAATCCGTTCGCGAGATATGGCAGTTTGGAGATAAGAAACGCTTTAGAAACTCAAAATTTTCGCAGTTCTGATGCTCGAAACGAATAACTAGAACGGCCCAGGGGAAAAGTGCGGATACCGTTGTAATCGGGCGAGTTTCTACTTTCAAATGCAACAGAAATTTTTGCGGATTGGTCAATCCGTTCGCGAGATATGGCAGTTTGGAGGTAAGAAACGCTTGAGAAACTCAAAATTTTCGCAGTTCTGATGCTCGAAACGAATGACTAGAACGGCCTAGGGGAGAAGTACGCATACCGTTGTAATCGGGCGAGTTTCTACTTTCAGATGCAACAGAAATTTTGCGGATTGATCAATCCGTTCCCGAGATATGGCAGTTTGGAGGTAAGAAACGCTTGAGAAACTCAAAATTTTCGCAGTTCTGACGCTCGACACGAATAACTAGGACGCCCTAGGGGAAAAGTACGCATACCGTTCTAATCGGGCGAGTTTCTACTTTCAGATGCAACAGAAATTTTGCGGATTGGTCAATCCGTTCGCGAGATATGGCAGTTTGGAGGTAAGAAACGCTTGAGAAACTCAAAATTTGCGCAGTTCTGATGCTTGAAACGAATAACTAGAACGGCCTAGGGGAAAAGTGCGCATACCGTTGTAATCGGGCGAGTCTCTACTTTCAGATGTAAGAAATTTTGCGGATTGGTCAATCCGTTCGCGAGATATGGCAGTTTGGTGGTAAGAAACGCTTGAGAAACTCAAAATTTTGGCAGTTCTGATGCTCGAAACGAATAACTGGAACGGCCTAGGGCAAAACTACACACACCGCTGTAATCGGGCGAGTCTCTACTTTCAGATGCAACAGAAATTTTGCGGATTGGTCAATCCGTTCGCGAGATACGGCAGTTTGGAGGTAAGAAACGCTTGAGAAACTCAAAATTTTCGCAGTTCTGATGCTCGAAACGAATAGCTGGAACGGCCTAGGGGAAAACTACACATACCGTTCTAATCGGGCGAGTTTCTACTTTCAGATGCAACAGAAATTTTGCGGATTGGTCAATCCGTTCGCGAGATCTGGCAGTTTGGAGGTAACAAACGCTTGAGAAACTCAAAATTTGCGCAGTTCTGATGCTTGAAACGAATAACTAGAACGGCCTAGGGGAAAAGTGCGCATACCGTTGTAATCGGGCGAGTCTCTACTTTCAGATGTAAGAAATTTTGCGGATTGGTCAATCCGTTCGCGAGATATGGCAGTTTGGTGGTAAGAAACGCTTGAGAAACTCAAAATTTTCGCAGTTCTGATGCTCGAAATGAATAACTAGAACGGCCTAGGGGAGAAGTACGCATACCGTTGTAATTGGGCCACATTCTACTTTCAGATGCAACAGAAATTTTGCGGATTGGTCAATCCGTTCGCGAGATATGGCAGTTTGGAGGTAAGAAACGCTTGAGAAACTCAAAATTTGCGCAGTTCTGATGCTTGAAACGAATAACTAGAACGGCCTAGGGGAAAAGTGCGCATACCGTTGTAATCGGGCGAGTTTCTACTTTCAGATGCAACAGAAATTTTGCGGATTGATCGATCCGTTCGCGAGATATGGCAGTTTGCAGGTAAGAAACGCTTGAGAAACTCAAAATTTTCGCAGTTCTGATGCTCGACACGAATAACTAGAACGCCCTAGGGGAAAAGTACGCATACCGTTGTAATCGGGCGAGTTTCTACTTTCAGATGCAACAGAAATTTTGCGGATTTGTAAATCCGTTCGCGAGATATGGCAGTTTGGAGGTAAGAAACGCTTGAGAAACTCAAAATTTGCGCAGTTCTGATGCTTGAAACGAATAACCAGAACGGCCTAGGGGAAAAGTGCGCATACCGTTGTAATCGGGCGAGTCTCTACTTTCAGATGTAACAGAAATTTTGCGGATTGGTCAATCCGTTCGCGAGATATGGCAGCTTGGAGGTAAGAAACGCTTGAGAAACTCAAAATTTTCGCAGTTCTGATGCTCGAAACGAATAACTGGAACGTCGTAGGGGAAAACTACACATACCGTTGTAATCGGGCGAGTTTCTACTTTCAGAAGCAACAGAAATTTTGCGGATTGGTCAATCCGTTCGCGAGATATGGCAGTTTGGAAGTAAGAAACGCTTGAGAAACTCAAAATTTTCGCAGTTCTGATGCTCGAAACGAATGACTAGAACGGCCTAGGGGAGAAGTACGCATACCGTTGTAATCGGGCGAGTTTCTACTTTCAGATGCAACAGAAATTATGCGGATTGGGCAATCCGTTCGCGAGATATGGCCGTTTGGATGTAAGAAACGCTTGAGAAACTCAAAATTTTCGCAGTTCTGATGCTCGAAATGAATAACTAGAACGGCCTAGGGGAGAAGTACGCATACCGTTGTAATCGGGCGAGTTTCTTCTTTCAGATGCAACAGAATCTTTGCGGATTGATCAATCCGTTCGCGAGATATGGCAGTTTGGAGATAAGAAACGCTTTAGAAACTCAAAATTTTCGCAGTTCTGATGCTCGAAACGAATAACTAGAACGGCCCAGGGGAAAAGTGCGGATACCGTTGTAATCGGGCGAGTTTCTACTTTCAAATGCAACAGAAATTTTTGCGGATTGGTCAATCCGTTCGCGAGATATGGCAGTTTGGAGGTAAGAAACGCTTGAGAAACTCAAAATTTTCGCAGTTCTGATGCTTGAAACGAATAACTAGAACGGCCTAGGGGAAAAGTGCGCATACCGTTGTAATCGGGCAAGTTTCTACTTTCAGATGCAACAGAAATTTTGCGGATTGATCAATCCGTTCGCGAGATATGGCAGTTTGGAGGTAAGAAACGCTTGAGAAACTCAAAATTTTCGCAGTTCTGATGCTCGACACGAATAACTAGAACGCCCTAGGGGAAAAGTACGCATACCGTTGTAATCGGGCGAGTTTCTACTTTCAGATGCAACAGAAATTTTGCGGATTGGTCAATCCGTTCGCGAGATATGGCAGTTTGAATGTAAGAAACGCTTGAGAAACTCAAAATTTGCGCAGTTCTGATGCTCGAAACGAATAGCTGGAACGGCCTAGGAGAAAACTACACATACCGTTGTAATCGGGCGAGTTTCTACTGTCAGATGCAATAGAAATTTTGCGGATTGGTCCATCCGTTCGCGAGATATGGCAGTTTGGAGGTAAGAAACGATTGAGAAACTCAAAATTTGCGCAGTTCTGATGCTTGAAACGAATAACTAGAACGGCCTAGGGGAAAAGTGCGCATACCGTTGTAATCGGGCGAGTTTCTACTTTCAGATGCAACAGAAATTTTGCGGATTGATCAATCCGTTCGCGAGATATGGCAGTTTGGAGGTAAGAAACGCTTGAGAAACTCAAAATTTTCGCAGTTCTGATGCTCGACACGAATAACTAGAACGCCCTAGGGGAAAAGTACGCATACCGTTGTAATCGGGCGAGTTTCTACTTTCAGATGCAACAGAAATTTTGCGGATTGGTCAATCCGTTCGCGAGATATGGCAGTTTGGAGGTAAGAAACGCTTGAGAAACTCAAAATTTGCGCAGTTCTGATGCTCGAAACGAATAACTGGAACGGCCTAGGGGAAAACTACACATACCGTTGTAATCGGGCGAGTTTCTACTTTCAGATGCAACAGAAATTTTGAGGATTGGTCGATCCGTTCGCGAGATGTGGCAGTTTGGAAATAAGAAACGCTTGAGAAACTCAAAATTTTCGCAGTTCTGATGCTCGAAACGAATGACTAGAACGGCCTAGGGGAGAAGTACGCATACCGTTGTAATCGGGCGAGTTTCTACTTTCAGATGCAACAGAAATTATGCGGATTGGTCAATCCGTTCGCGAGATATGGCCGTTTGGATGTAAGAAACGCTTGAGAAACTCAAAATTTTCGCAGTTCTGATGCTCGACACGAATAACTAGAACGCCCTAGGGGAAAAGTACGCATACCGTTGTAATCGGGCGAGTTTCTACTTTCAGATGCAACAGAAATTTTGCGGATTTGTAAATCCGTTCGCGAGATATGGCAGTTTGGAGGTAAGAAACGCTTGAGAAACTCAAAATTTGCGCAGTTCTGATGCTTGAAACGAATAACCAGAACGGCCTAGGGGAAAAGTGCGCATACCGTTGTAATCGGGCGAGTCTCTACTTTCAGATGTAACAGAAATTTTGCGGATTGGTCAATCCGTTCGCGAGATATGGCAGCTTGGAGGTAAGAAACGCTTGAGAAACTCAAAATTTTCGCAGTTCTGATGCTCGAAACGAATAACTGGAACGTCGTAGGGGAAAACTACACATACCGTTGTAATCGGGCGAGTTTCTACTTTCAGAAGCAACAGAAATTTTGCGGATTGGTCAATCCGTTCGCGAGATATGGCAGTTTGGAAGTAAGAAACGCTTGAGAAACTCAAAATTTTCGCAGTTCTGATGCTCGAAACGAATGACTAGAACGGCCTAGGGGAGAAGTACGCATACCGTTGTAATCGGGCGAGTTTCTACTTTCAGATGCAACAGAAATTATGCGGATTGGGCAATCCGTTCGCGAGATATGGCCGTTTGGATGTAAGAAACGCTTGAGAAACTCAAAATTTTCGCAGTTCTGATGCTCGAAATGAATAACTAGAACGGCCTAGGGGAGAAGTACGCATACCGTTGTAATCGGGCGAGTTTCTTCTTTCAGATGCAACAGAATCTTTGCGGATTGATCAATCCGTTCGCGAGATATGGCAGTTTGGAGATAAGAAACGCTTTAGAAACTCAAAATTTTCGCAGTTCTGATGCTCGAAACGAATAACTAGAACGGCCCAGGGGAAAAGTGCGGATACCGTTGTAATCGGGCGAGTTTCTACTTTCAAATGCAACAGAAATTTTTGCGGATTGGTCAATCCGTTCGCGAG
Organism: Ptiloglossa arizonensis; assembly: GCF_051014685.1. Taxonomy (NCBI): domain Eukaryota; kingdom Metazoa; phylum Arthropoda; class Insecta; order Hymenoptera; family Colletidae; genus Ptiloglossa; species Ptiloglossa arizonensis. The sequence continues at coordinate 6,493 of NW_027479695.1, forward strand.
ATATGGCAGTTTGGAGGTAAGAAACGCTTGAGAAACTCAAAATTTTCGCAGTTCTGATGCTTGAAACGAATAACTAGAACGGCCTAGGGGAAAAGTGCGCATACCGTTGTAATCGGGCAAGTTTCTACTTTCAGATGCAACAGAAATTTTGCGGATTGATCAATCCGTTCGCGAGATATGGCAGTTTGGAGGTAAGAAACGCTTGAGAAACTCAAAATTTTCGTAGTTCTGATGCTCGACACGAATAACTAGAACGCCCTAGGGGAAAAGTACGCATACCGTTGTAATCGGGCGAGTTTCTACTTTCAGATGCAACAGAAATTTTGCGGATTGGTCAATCCGTTCGCGAGATATGGCAGTTTGAATGTAAGAAACGCTTGAGAAACTCAAAATTTGCGCAGTTCTGATGCTCGAAACGAATAGCTGGAACGGCCTAGGAGAAAACTACACATACCGTTGTAATCGGGCGAGTTTCTACTGTCAGATGCAATAGAAATTTTGCGGATTGGTCCATCCGTTCGCGAGATATGGCAGTTTGGAGGTAAGAAACGATTGAGAAACTCAAAATTTGCGCAGTTCTGATGCTTGAAACGAATAACTAGAACGGCCTAGGGGAAAAGTGCGCATACCGTTGTAATCGGGCGAGTTTCTACTTTCAGATGCAACAGAAATTTTGCGGATTGATCAATCCGTTCGCGAGATATGGCAGTTTGGAGGTAAGAAACGCTTGAGAAACTCAAAATTTTCGCAGTTCTGATGCTCGACACGAATAACTAGAACGCCCTAGGGGAAAAGTACGCATACCGTTGTAATCGGGCGAGTTTCTACTTTCAGATGCAACAGAAATTTTGCGGATTGGTCAATCCGTTCGCGAGATATGGCAGTTTGGAGGTAAGAAACGCTTGAGAAACTCAAAATTTGCGCAGTTCTGATGCTCGAAACGAATAACTGGAACGGCCTAGGGGAAAACTACACATACCGTTGTAATCGGGCGAGTTTCTACTTTCAGATGCAACAGAAATTTTGAGGATTGGTCGATCCGTTCGCGAGATGTGGCAGTTTGGAAATAAGAAACGCTTGAGAAACTCAAAATTTTCGCAGTTCTGATGCTCGAAACGAATGACTAGAACGGCCTAGGGGAGAAGTACGCATACCGTTGTAATCGGGCGAGTTTCTACTTTCAGATGCAACAGAAATTATGCGGATTGGTCAATCCGTTCGCGAGATATGGCCGTTTGGATGTAAGAAACGCTTGAGAAACTCAAAATTTTCGCAGTTCTGATGCTCGAAATGAATGACTAGAACGGCCTAGGGGAGAAGTACGCATACCGTTGTAATTGGGCCACATTCTACTTTCAGATGCAACAGAAATTTTGCGGATTGATCATTCCGTTCGCGAGATATGGCAGTTTGGAAATAAGAAACGCTTGAGAAACTCAAAATTTTCGCAGTTCTGATGCTAGAGACGAGTAACTAGAACGGCCTAGGGGAGAAGTACGCATACCGTTGTAATTGGGCCACATTCTACTTTCAGATGCAACAGAAATTTTGCGGATTGGTCAATCCGTTCGCGAGATATGGCAGTTTGAATGTAAGAAACGCTTGAGAAACTCAAAATTTGCGCAGTTCTGATGCTCGAAACGAATAGCTGGAACGGCCTAGGAGAAAACTACACATACCGTTGTAATCGGGCGAGTTTCTACTTTCAGATGCAACAGAAATTTTGCGGATTGGTCGATCCGTTCGCGAGATGTGGCAGTTCGGAAGTAAGAAACGCTTGAGAAACTCAAAATTTTCGCAGTTCTGATGCTCGCAACGAATAACTAGGACCGCCTAGGGGAAGAGTGCGCATACCGTTGTAATCGGGCGAGTTTCTTCTTTCAGATGCAACAGAAACTTTGCGGATTGATCAATCCGTTCGCGAGATATGGCAGTTTGGAGATAAGAAACGCTTTAGAAACTCAAAATTTTCGCAGTTCTGATGCTCGAAACGAATAACTAGAACGGCCCAGGGGAAAAGTGCGGATACCGTTGTAATCGGGCGAGTTTCTACTTTCAAATGCAACAGAAATTTTTGCGGATTGGTCAATCCGTTCGCGAGATATGGCAGTTTGGAGGTAAGAAACGCTTGAGAAACTCAAAATTTTCGCAGTTCTGATGCTCGAAACGAATGACTAGAACGGCCTAGGGGAGAAGTACGCATACCGTTGTAATCGGGCGAGATTCTACTTTCAGATGCAACAGAAATTTTGCGGATTGATCAATCCGTTCCCGAGATATGGCAGTTTGGAGGTAAGAAACGCTTGAGAAACTCAAAATTTTCGCAGTTCTGACGCTCGACACGAATAACTAGGACGCCCTAGGGGAAAAGTACGCATACCGTTCTAATCGGGCGAGTTTCTACTTTCAGATGCAACAGAAATTTTGCGGATTGGTCAATCCGTTCGCGAGATATGGCAGTTTGGAGGTAAGAAACGCTTGAGAAACTCAAAATTTGCGCAGTTCTGATGCTTGAAACGAATAACTAGAACGGCCTAGGGGAAAAGTGCGCATACCGTTGTAATCGGGCGAGTCTCTACTTTCAGATGTAAGAAATTTTGCGGATTGGTCAATCCGTTCGCGAGATATGGCAGTTTGGTGGTAAGAAACGCTTGAGAAACTCAAAATTTTGGCAGTTCTGATGCTCGAAACGAATAACTGGAACGGCCTAGGGCAAAACTACACACACCGCTGTAATCGGGCGAGTCTCTACTTTCAGATGCAACAGAAATTTTGCGGATTGGTCAATCCGTTCGCGAGATACGGCAGTTTGGAGGTAAGAAACGCTTGAGAAACTCAAAATTTTCGCAGTTCTGATGCTCGAAACGAATAGCTGGAACGGCCTAGGGGAAAACTACACATACCGTTCTAATCGGGCGAGTTTCTACTTTCAGATGCAACAGAAATTTTGCGGATTGGTCAATCCGTTCGCGAGATATGGCAGTTTGGAGGTAAGAAACGCTTGAGAAACTCAAAATTTGCGCAGTTCTGATGCTTGAAACGAATAACTAGAACGGCCTAGGGGAAAAGTGCGCATACCGTTGTAATCGGGCGAGTCTCTACTTTCAGATGTAAGAAATTTTGCGGATTGGTCAATCCGTTCGCGAGATATGGCAGTTTGGTGGTAAGAAACGCTTGAGAAACTCAAAATTTTCGCAGTTCTGATGCTCGAAACGAATAACTGGAACGGCCTAGGGCAAAACTACACACACCGCTGTAATCGGGCGAGTCTCTACTTTCAGATGCAACAGAAATTTTGCGGATTGGTCAATCCGTTCGCGAGATACGGCAGTTTGGAGGTAAGAAACGCTTGAGAAACTCAAAATTTTCGCAGTTCTGATGCTCGAAACGAATAGCTGGAACGGCCTAGGGGAAAACTACACATACCGTTCTAATCGGGCGAGTTTCTACTTTCAGATGCAACAGAAATTTTGCGGATTGGTCAATCCGTTCGCGAGATATGGCAGTTTGGAGGTAAGAAACGCTTGAGAAACTCAAAATTTGCGCAGTTCTGATGCTTGAAACGAATAACTAGAACGGCCTAGGGGAAAAGTGCGCATACCGTTGTAATCGGGCGAGTCTCTACTTTCAGATGTAAGAAATTTTGCGGATTGGTCAATCCGTTCGCGAGAAATGGCAGTTTGGAGGTAAGAAACGCTTGGGAAACTCAAAATTTTCGCAGTTCTGATGCTCGAAACGAATAACTGGAACGGCCTAGGGCAAAACTACACACACCGTTGTAATCGGGCGAGTCTCTACTTTCAGATGCAACAGAAATTTTGCGGATTGGTCAATCCGTTCGCGAGATATGGCAGTTTGGATGTAAGAAACGCTTGAGAAACTCAAAATTTTCGCAGTTCTGATGCTCGAAACGAATAGCTGGATCGGCCTAGGGGAAGACTACACATACCGTTGTAATCGGGCGAGTTTCTACATTCAGAAGCAACAGAAATTTTGCGGATTGGTCAATCCGTTCGCGAGATATGGCAGTTTGGAGGTAAGAAACGCTTGAGAAACTCAAAATTTTCGCAGTTCTGATGCTCGAAACGAATAACTAGAACCGCCTAGGGGAAAAGTGCGCATACCGTTGTAATCGGGCGAGTTGTTACTTTCAGATGCAACAGAAATTTTGCGGATTGATCAATCCGTTCGCGAGATATGCCAGTTTGGAGATAAGAAACGCTTGAGAAACTCAAAATTTTCGCAGTTCTGATGCTCGAAACGAATGACTAGAACGGCCTAGGGGAGAAGAACGCATACCGCTGTAATCGGGCGAGTGTCTACTTTCAGATGCAACAGAAATTTTGCGGATCGGTCAATCCGTTCGCGAGATATGGCAGTTTGGATGTAAGAAACGCTAGAGAAACTCGAAATTTTCGCAGTTCTGATGCTCGAAACGAATAACTGGAACGGTCTAGGGGAAAACTACACATACCGTTGTAATCGGGCGAGTCTCTACTTTCAGATGCAACAGAAATTTTGCGGAATGGTCAATCCGTTCGCGAGATATGGCAGTTTGGATGTAAGAAACGCTTGAGAAACTCGAAATTTTCGCAGTTCTGATGCTCGAAACGAATAACTGGAACGGCCTAGGGGAAAACTACACATACGGTTGTAATCGGGCGAGTCTCTACTTTCAGATGCAACAGAAATTTTGCGGATTGGTCAATCCGTTCACGAGATATGGCAGTTTGGAGGTAAGAAACGCTTGAGAAACTCAAAATTTTCGCAGTTCTGATGCTCGAAACGAATAACTGGAACGGCCTAGGGGAAAACTACACATACCGTTGTAATCGGGCGAGTTTCTACTTTCAGATGCAACAGAAATTTTGCGGATTTGTCGATCCGTTCGCGAGATGTGGCAGTTTGTAAGTAAGAAACGCTTCAGAAACTCAAAATTTTCGCAGTTCTGATGCTCGAAACGAATAACTAGACCGGCCTAGGGGAAAACTACACCTACCGTTGTAATCGGGCGAGTTTCTACTTTCAGATGCAACAGAAATTATGCGGATTGGTCAATCCGTTCGCGAGATATGGCAGTTTGGAGGTAGGAAACGCTTGAGAAACTCAAAATGTTCGCAGTTCTGATGCTCGAAACGAATAACTAGAACGGCCTAGGGAAAAAGTGCGCATACCGTTGCAATCGGGCGAGTTTCTACTTTCAGAAGCAACAGAAATTTTGCGGATTGGTGAATCCGTTCGCGAGATATGGCTGTTTGGAGGTAAGAAACGCTTGAGAAACTCAAAATTTTCGCAGTTCTGATGCTCGAAATGAATAACTAGAACGGCCTAGCGGAGAAGTACGCATACCGTTGTAATTGGGCGACTTTCTACTTTCAGATGCAACAGAAATTTTGCGGATTGATCAATCCGTTCGCGAGATATGGCAGTTTGGAAATAAGAAACGCTTGAGAAACTCAAAATTTTCGCAGTTCTGATGCTAGAAACGAGTAACTAGAACGGCCTAGGGGGAAAGTACGCATACCGTTGTAATCGGGCGAGTCTCTACTTTCAGATGCAACAGAAATTTTGCGGATTGATCAATCCATTCGCGAGATATGGCAGTTTGGAAATATGAAACTCTTGAGAAACTCAAAATTTTCGCAGTTCTGATGCTCGAAACGAATAACTGGAACGGCCTAGGGGAAAACTACACACACCGTTGTAATCGGGCGAGCCTCTACTTTCAGATGCAACAGAAATTTTGCGGATCGGTCAATCCGTTCGCGAGATATGGCAGTTTGGAGGTAAGAAACGCTTGAGAAACTCAAAATTTTCGCAGTTCTGACGCTCGCAACGAATAACTAGAACGGCCTAGGGGAGAAGTACGCATACCGTTATAATCGGGCGAGTGTCTACTTTCAGATGCAACAGAAATTTTGCGGATTGATAGTTCCGTTCGCGAGATATGGCAGTTTGGAGATAAGAAACGCTTTAGAAACTCAAAATTTTTGCAGTTCTGATGCTTGAAACGAATAACTAGAACGGCCTAGGGGAAAAGTACGCATACCGTTGTAATTGGGCGAGTGTCTACTTTCAGATGCAACAGAAATTTTGCGGATTGGTCCATCCGTTCGCGAGATATGGCAGTTTGGAGGTAAGAAACGCTTGAGAAACTCAAAATTTTCGCAGTTCTGATACTAGAAACGAGTAACTAGAACGGCCTAAGGGAAAAGTACGCACACCGTTGTAATCGGGCGAGTTTCCACTTTCAGATGCAACAGAAATTTTGCGGATTGATCAATCCGTTCGCGAGATATGGCAGTTTGGAAATAAGAAACGCTTGAGAAACTCAAAATTTTCGCAGTTCTGATGCTCGAAACGAATAACTGGAACGGCCTAGGGGAAAACTACACATACCGTTGTAATCGGGCGAGTTTCTACTTTCAGATGCAACAGAAATTTTGCGGATTTGTCGATCCGTTCGCGAGATGTGGCAGTTTGGAAGTAAGAAACGCTTGAGAAACTCAAAATGTTCGCAGTTCTGATGCTCGAAACGAATAACTGGAACGGCCTAGGGGAAAAGTGCCCATACCGTTGTAATCGGGCGAGTTTCTACTTTCAGATGCAACAGAAATTTTGCGGATCGGTCAATCCGTTCGCGAGATATGGCAGTTTGAAGGTAAGAAACGCTTGAGAAACTCAAAATTTTCGCAGTTCTGATGCTCGAAACGAGTAAGTAGAACGGCGTAGGGGAAAAGTGCGCATGCCGTTGTAATCGGGCGAGATTCTACTTTCAGATGCAACAGAAATTTTGCGGATCGGTCAATCCGTTCGCGAGATATGGCAGTTTGAAGGTAAGAAACGCTTGAGAAACTCAAAATTTGCGCAGTTCTGATGCTTGAAACGAATAACTAGAACGGCCTAGGGGAGAAGTACGCATACCGTTATAATCGGGCGAGTGTCTACTTTCAGATGCAACAGAAATTTTGCGGATTGATAGTTCCGTTCGCGAGATATGGCAGTTTGGAGATAAGAAACGCTTTAGAAACTCAAAATTTTTGCAGTTCTGATGCTTGAAACGAATAACTAGAACGGCCTAGGGGAAAAGTACGCATACCGTTGTAATTGGGCGAGTGTCTACTTTCAGATGCAACAGAAATTTTGCGGATTGGTCCATCCGTTCGCGAGATATGGCAGTTTGGAGGTAAGAAACGCTTGAGAAACTCAAAATTTTCGCAGTTCTGATACTAGAAACGAGTAACTAGAACGGCCTAAGGGAAAAGTACGCATACCGTTGTAATCGGGCGAGTTTCCACTTTCAGATGCAACAGAAATTTTGCGGATTGATCAATCCGTTCGCGAGATATGGCAGTTTGGAAATAAGAAACGCTTGAGAAACTCAAAATTTTCGCAGTTCTGATGCTCGAAACGAATAACTGGAACGGCCTAGGGGAAAACTACACATACCGTTGTAATCGGGCGAGTTTCTACTTTCAGATGCAACAGAAATTTTGCGGATTGGTCAATCCGTTCGCGAGATATGGCAGTTTGGAGGTAAGAAACGCTTGAGAAACTCAAAATTTTCGCAGTTCTGATGCTCGAAAAGAATAGCTGGAACGGCCTAGGGGAAAACTACACATACCGTTGTAATCGGGCGAGTTTCTACTTTCAGATGCAACAGAAATTTTGCGGATCGGTCAATCCGTTCGCGAGATATGGCAGTTTGAGGGTAAGAAACGCTTGAGAAACTCAAAATTTGCGCAGTTCTGATGCTTGAAACGAATAACTAGAACGGCCTAGGGGAAAACTACACATACCGTTGTAATCGGGCGAGTTTCTACTTTCAGATGCAACAGAAATTTTGCGGATCGGTCAATCCGTTCGCGAGATATGGCAGTTTGGATGCAAGAAACGCTTGAGAAACTCGAAATTTTCGCAGTTATGATGCTCGAAACGAATAACTAGAACCGCCTAGGGGAAAAGTGCGCATACCGTTGTAATCGGGCGAGTTTCTACTTTCAGATGCAACAGAAATTTTGCGGATTGGTCAATCCGTTCGCGAGATATGGCAGTTTGGAGGTAAGAAACGCTTGAGAAACTCAAAATTTTCGCAGTTCTGATGCTCGAAAAGAATAGCTGGAACGGCCTAGGGGAAAACTACACATACCGTTGTAATCGGGCGAGTTTCTACTTTCAGATGCAACAGAAATTTTGCGGATTGGTCAATCCGTTCGCGAGATATGGCAGTTTGGAGGTAAGAAACGCTTGAGAAACAGAAATTTTCGCAGTTCTGATGCTCGAAACGAATAACTAGAACCGCCTAGGGGAAAAGGGCGCATACCGTTGTAATCGGGCGAGTTTCTACTTTCAGATGCAACAGAAATTTTGCGGATTGATCAATCCGTTCGCGAGATATGGCAGTTTAGATGTAAGAAACGCTAGAGAAACTCGAAATTTTCGCAGTTCTGATGCTCGAAACGAATAACAGGAACGGCCTAGGGGAAAACTACACATACCGTTGTAATCGGGCGAGTCTCTACTTTCAGATGCAACAGAAATTTTGCGGAATGGTCAATCCGTTCGCGAGATATGGCAGTTTGGATGTAAGAAACGCTTGAGAAACTCGAAATTTTCGCAGTTCTGATGCTCGAAACGAATAACTGGAACGGCCTAGGGGAAAACTACACATACGGTTGTAATCGGGCGAGTCTCTACTTTCAGATGCAACAGAAATTTTGCGGATTGGTCAATCCGTTCGCGAGATATGGCTGTTTGGAGGTAAGAAACGCTTGAGAAACTCAAAATTTTCGCAGTTCTGATGCTCGAAACGAATAACTGGAACGGCCTAGGGGAAAACTACACATACCGTTGTAATCGGGCGAGTTTCTACTTTCAGATGCAACAGAAATTTTGCGGATTTGTCGATCCGTTCGCGAGATGTGGCAGTTTGGAAGTAAGAAACGCTTCAGAAACTCAAAATTTTCGCAGTTCTGATGCTCGAAACGAATAACTAGAACGGCCTAGGGGAAAACTACACCTACCGTTGTAATCGGGCGAGTTTCTACTTTCAGATGCAACAGAAATTATGCGGATTGGTCAATCCGTTCGCGAGATATGGCAGTTTGGAGGTAAGAAACGCTTGAGAAACTCAAAATGTTCGCAGTTCTGATGCTCGAAACGAATAACTAGAACGGCCTAGGGAAAAAGTGCGCATACCGTTGCAATCGGGCGAGTCTCTACTTTCAGATGCAACAGAAATTTTGCGGATCGGTCAATCCGTTCGCGAGATATGGCAGTTTGGAGGTAAGAAACGCTTGAGAAACTCAAAATTATCGAAGTTCTGATGCTCGAAACGAATAACTGGAACGGCCTAGGGGAAAACTACACACACCGTTGTAATCGGGCGAGCCTCTACTTTCAGATGCAACAGAAATTTTGCGGATCGGTCAATCCGTTCGCGAGATATGTCAGTTTGGAGGTAAGAAACGCTTGAGAAACTCAAAATTTTCGCAGTTCTGATACTAGAAACGAGTAACTAGAACGGCCTAAGGGAAAAGTACGCATACCGTTGTAATCGGGCGAGTTTCCACTTTCAGATGCAACAGAAATTTTGCGGATTGATCAATCCGTTCGCGAGATATGGCAGTTTGGAAATAAGAAACGCTTGAGAAACTCAAAATTTTCGCAGTTCTGATGCTCGAAACGAATAACTAGAACGGCCTAGGGGAAAACTACACATACCGTTGTAATCGGGCGAGTGTCTACTTTCAGATGCAACAGAAATTTTGCGGATTGATAGTTCCGTTCGCGAGATATGGCAGTTTGGAGATAAGAAACGCTTTAGAAACTCAAAATTTTTTCAGTTCTGATGCTTGAAACGAATAACTAGAACGGCCTAGGGGAAAAGTACGCATACCGTTGTAATTGGGCGAGTGTCTACTTTCAGATGCAACAGAAATTTTGCGGATTGGTCCATCCGTTCGCGAGATATGGCAGTTTGGAGGTAAGAAACGCTTGAGAAACTCAAAATTTTCGCAGTTCTGATACTAGAAACGAGTAACTAGAACGGCCTAAGGGAAAAGTACGCATACCGTTGTAATCGGGCGAGTTTCCACTTTCAGATGCAACAGAAATTTTGCGGATTGATCAATCCGTTCGCGAGATATGGCAGTTTGGAAATAAGAAACGCTTGAGAAACTCAAAATTTTCGCAGTTCTGATGCTCGAAACGAATAACTAGAACGGCCTAGGGGAAAACTACACATACCGTTGTAATCGGGCGAGTTTCTACTTTCAGATGCAACAGAAATTTTGCGGATCGGTCAATCCGTTCGCGAGATATGGCAGTTTGGATGCAAGAAACGCTTGAGAAACTCGAAATTTTCGCAGTTATGATGCTCGAAACGAATAACTAGAACCGCCTAGGGGAAAAGTGCGCATACCGTTGTAATCGGGCGAGTTTCTACTTTCAGATGCAACAGAAATTTTGCGGATTGGTCAATCCGTTCGCGAGATATGGCAGTTTGGAGGTAAGAAACGCTTGAGAAACTCAAAATTTTCGCAGTTCTGATGCTCGAAAAGAATAGCTGGAACGGCCTAGGGGAAAACTACACATACCGTTGTAATCGGGCGAGTTTCTAAATTCAGATGCAACAGAAATTTTGCGGATTGGTCAATCCGTTCGCGAGATATGGCAGTTTGGAGGTAAGAAACGCTTGAGAAACTCAAAATTTGCGCAGTTCTGATGCTCGAAACGAATAACTAGAACGGCCTAGGGGAAAACTACACATACCGTTGTAATCGGGCGAGTTTCTACATTCAGAAGCAACAGAAATTTTGCGGATTGGTCGATCCGTTCGCGAGATGCGGCAGATTGGAAGTAAGAAACGCTTGAGGAACTCAAAATTTTCGGAGTTCTGATGCTCGAAACGAATAACTAGAACGGCCTAGGGGGGAAATACACCTACCGTTGTAATCGGGCGAGTTTCTACTTTCAGATGCAACAGAAATTTTGCGGAATGGTCAATCCGTTCGCGAGATATGGCAGTTTGGAGGTAAGAAACGCTTGAGAAACTCAAAATTTTCGCAGTTCTGATGCTCGAAACGAATAGCTGGAACGGCCTAGGGGAAAACTACACATACCGTTCTAATCGGGCGAGTTTCTACTTTCAGATGCAACAGAAATTTTGCGGATTGGTCAATCCGTTCGCGAGATATGGCAGTTTGGAGGTAAGAAACGCTTGAGAAACTCAAAATTTGCGCAGTTCTGATGCTTGAAACGAATAACTAGAACGGCCTAGGGGAAAAGTGCGCATACCGTTGTAATCGGGCGAGTCTCTACTTTCAGATGTAAGAAATTTTGCGGATTGGTCAATCCGTTCGCGAGATATGGCAGTTTGGAGGTAAGAAACGCTTGAGAAACTCAAAATTTTCGCAGTTCTGATGCTCGAAACGAATAACTGGAACGGCCTAGGGCAAAAGTACGCATACCGTTGTAATCGGGCGAGTTTCCACTTTCAGATGCAACAGAAATTTTGCGGATTGATCAATCCGTTCGCGAGATATGGCAGTTTGGAAATAAGAAACGCTTGAGAAACTCAAAATTTTCGCAGTTCTGATGCTCGAAACGAATAACTAGAACGGCCTAGGGGAAAACTACACATACCGTTGTAATCGGGCGAGTTTCTACTTTCAGATGCAACAGAAATTTTGCGGATCGGTCAATCCGTTCGCGAGATATGGCAGTTTGGATGCAAGAAACGCTTGAGAAACTCGAAATTTTCGCAGTTATGATGCTCGAAACGAATAACTAGAACCGCCTAGGGGAAAAGTGCGCATACCGTTGTAATCGGGCGAGTTTCTACTTTCAGATGCAACAGAAATTTTGCGGATTGGTCAATCCGTTCGCGAGATATGGCAGTTTGGAGGTAAGAAACGCTTGAGAAACTCAAAATTTTCGCAGTTCTGATGCTCGAAAAGAATAGCTGGAACGGCCTAGGGGAAAACTACACATACCGTTGTAATCGGGCGAGTTTCTAAATTCAGATGCAACAGAAATTTTGCGGATTGGTCAATCCGTTCGCGAGATATGGCAGTTTGGAGGTAAGAAACGCTTGAGAAACTCAAAATTTGCGCAGTTCTGATGCTCGAAACGAATAACTAGAACGGCCTAGGGGAAAACTACACATACCGTTGTAATCGGGCGAGTTTCTACATTCAGAAGCAACAGAAATTTTGCGGATTGGTCGATCCGTTCGCGAGATGCGGCAGATTGGAAGTAAGAAACGCTTGAGGAACTCAAAATTTTCGGAGTTCTGATGCTCGAAACGAATAACTAGAACGGCCTAGGGGGGAAATACACCTACCGTTGTAATCGGGCGAGTTTCTACTTTCAGATGCAACAGAAATTTTGCGGAATGGTCAATCCGTTCGCGAGATATGGCAGTTTGGAGGTAAGAAACGCTTGAGAAACTCAAAATTTTCGCAGTTCTGATGCTCGAAACGAATAGCTGGAACGGCCTAGGGGAAAACTACACATACCGTTCTAATCGGGCGAGTTTCTACTTTCAGATGCAACAGAAATTTTGCGGATTGGTCAATCCGTTCGCGAGATATGGCAGTTTGGAGGTAAGAAACGCTTGAGAAACTCAAAATTTGCGCAGTTCTGATGCTTGAAACGAATAACTAGAACGGCCTAGGGGAAAAGTGCGCATACCGTTGTAATCGGGCGAGTCTCTACTTTCAGATGTAAGAAATTTTGCGGATTGGTCAATCCGTTCGCGAGATATGGCAGTTTGGAGGTAAGAAACGCTTGAGAAACTCAAAATTTTCGCAGTTCTGATGCTCGAAACGAATAACTGGAACGGCCTAGGGCAAAACTACACACACCGTTGTAATCGGGCGAGTCTCTACTTTCAGATGCAACAGAAATTTTGCGGATTGGTCAATCCGTTCGCGAGATATGGCAGTTTGGAGGTAAGAAACGCTTGAGAAACTCAAAATTTTCGCAGTTCTGATGCTCGAAACGAATAGCTGGATCGGCCTAGGGGAAGACTACACATACCGTTGTAATCGGGCGAGTTTCTACATTCAGAAGCAACAGAAATTTTGCGGATTGGTCGATCCGTTCGCGAGATGCGGCAGTTTGGAAGTAAGAAACGCTTGAGGAACTCAAAATTTTCGGAGTTCTGATGCTCGAAACGAATAACTAGAACGGCCTAGGGGGAAAATACACCTACCGTTGTAATCGGGCGAGTTTCTACTTTCAGATGCAACAGAAATTTTGCGGATTGGTCAATCCGTTCGCGAGATATGGCAGTTTGGAGGTAAGAAACGCTTGAGAAACTCAAAATTTTCGCAGTTCTGATGCTCGAAACGAATAACTAGAACCGCCTAGGGGAAAAGTGCGCATACCGTTGTAATCGGGCGAGTTGTTACTTTCAGATGCAACAGAAATTTTGCGGATTGATCAATCCGTTCGCGAGATATGCCAGTTTGGAGATAAGAAACGCTTGAGAAACTCAAAATTTTCGCAGTTCTGATGCTCGAAACGAATGACTAGAACGGCCTAGGGGAGAAGAACGCATACCGCTGTAATCGGGCGAGTGTCTACTTTCAGATGCAACAGAAATTTTGCGGATCGGTCAATCCGTTCGCGAGATATGGCAGTTTGGATGTAAGAAACGCTAGAGAAACTCGAAATTTTCGCAGTTCTGATGCTCGAAACGAATAACTGGAACGGCCTAGGGGAAAACTACACATACCGTTGTAATCGGGCGAGTCTCTACTTTCAGATGCAACAGAAATTTTGCGGAATGGTCAATCCGTTCGCGAGATATGGCAGTTTGGATGTAAGAAACGCTTGAGAAACTCGAAATTTTCGCAGTTCTGATGCTCGAAACGAATAACTGGAACGGCCTAGGGGAAAACTACACATACGGTTGTAATCGGGCGAGTCTCTACTTTCAGATGCAACAGAAATTTTGCGGATTGGTCAATCCGTTCACGAGATATGGCAGTTTGGAGGTAAGAAACGCTTGAGAAACTCAAAATTTTCGCAGTTCTGATGCTCGAAACGAATAACTGGAACGGCCTAGGGGAAAACTACACATACCGTTGTAATCGGGCGAGTTTCTACTTTCAGATGCAACAGAAATTTTGCGGATTTGTCGATCCGTTCGCGAGATGTGGCAGTTTGTAAGTAAGAAACGCTTCAGAAACTCAAAATTTTCGCAGTTCTGATGCTCGAAACGAATAACTAGACAGGCCTAGGGGAAAACTACACCTACCGTTGTAATCGGGCGAGTTTCTACTTTCAGATGCAACAGAAATTATGCGGATTGGTCGATCCGTCCGCGAGATATGGCAGTTTGGAGGTAGGAAACGCTTGAGAAACTCAAAATGTTCGCAGTTCTGATGCTCGAAACGAATAACTAGAACGGCCTAGGGAAAAAGTGCGCATACCGTTGCAATCGGGCGAGTTTCTACTTTCAGAAGCAACAGAAATTTTGCGGATTGGTGAATCCGTTCGCGAGATATGGCTGTTTGGAGGTAAGAAACGCTTGAGAAACTCAAAATTTTCGCAGTTCTGATGCTCGAAATGAATAACTAGAACGGCCTAGCGGAGAAGTACGCATACCGTTGTAATTGGGCGACTTTCTACTTTCAGATGCAACAGAAATTTTGCGGATTGATCAATCCGTTCGCGAGATATGGCAGTTTGGAAATAAGAAACGCTTGAGAAACTCAAAATTTTCGCAGTTCTGATGCTAGAAACGAGTAACTAGAACGGCCTAGGGGGAAAGTACGCATACCGTTGTAATCGGGCGAGTCTCTACTTTCAGATGCAACAGAAATTTTGCGGATTGATCAATCCATTCGCGAGATATGGCAGTTTGGAAATATGAAACTCTTGAGAAACTCAAAATTTTCGCAGTTCTGATGCTCGAAACGAATAACTGGAACGGCCTAGGGGAAAACTACACACACCGTTGTAATCGGGCGAGCCTCTACTTTCAGATGCAACAGAAATTTTGCGGATCGGTCAATCCGTTCGCGAGATATGGCAGTTTGGAGGTAAGAAACGCTTGAGAAACTCAAAATTTTCGCAGTTCTGACGCTCGCAACGAATAACTAGAACGGCCTAGGGGAGAAGTACGCATACCGTTATAATCGGGCGAGTGTCTACTTTCAGATGCAACAGAAATTTTGCGGATTGATAGTTCCGTTCGCGAGATATGGCAGTTTGGAGATAAGAAACGCTTTAGAAACTCAAAATTTTTGCAGTTCTGATGCTTGAAACGAATAACTAGAACGGCCTAGGGGAAAAGTACGCATACCGTTGTAATTGGGCGAGTGTCTACTTTCAGATGCAACAGAAATTTTGCGGATTGGTCCATCCGTTCGCGAGATATGGCAGTTTGGAGGTAAGAAACGCTTGAGAAACTCAAAATTTTCGCAGTTCTGATACTAGAAACGAGTAACTAGAACGGCCTAAGGGAAAAGTACGCATACCGTTGTAATCGGGCGAGTTTCCACTTTCAGATGCAACAGAAATTTTGCGGATTGATCAATCCGTTCGCGAGATATGGCAGTTTGGAAATAAGAAACGCTTGAGAAACTCAAAATTTTCGCAGTTCTGATGCTCGAAACGAATAACTGGAACGGCCTAGGGGAAAACTACACATACCGTTGTAATCGGGCGAGTTTCTACTTTCAGATGCAACAGAAATTTTGCGGATTTGTCGAGCCGTTCGCGAGATGTGGCAGTTTGGAAGTAAGAAACGCTTGAGAAACTCAAAATGTTCGCAGTTCTGATGCTCGAAACGAATAACTGGAACGGCCTAGGGGAAAAGTGCCCATACCGTTGTAATCGGGCGAGTTTCTACTTTCAGATGCAACAGAAATTTTGCGGATCGGTCAATCCGTTCGCGAGATATGGCAGTTTGAAGGTAAGAAACGCTTGAGAAACTCAAAATTTTCGCAGTTCTGATGCTCGAAACGAGTAAGTAGAACGGCGTAGGGGAAAAGTGCGCATGCCGTTGTAATCGGGCGAGATTCTACTTTCAGATGCAACAGAAATTTTGCGGATCGGTCAATCCGTTCGCGAGATATGGCAGTTTGAAGGTAAGAAACGCTTGAGAAACTCAAAATTTGCGCAGTTCTGATGCTTGAAACGAATAACTAGAACGGCCTAGGGGAAAACTACACATACCGTTGTAATCGGGCGAGTTTCTACTTTCAGATGCAACAGAAATTTTGCGGATCGGTAAATCCGTTCGCGAGATATGGCAGTTTGGATGCAAGAAACGCTTGAGAAACTCGAAATTTTCGCAGTTATGATGCTCGAAACGAATAACTAGAACCGCCTAGGGGAAAAGTGCGCATACCGTTGTAATCGGGCGAGTTTCTACTTTCAGATGCAACAGAAATTTTGCGGATTGGTCAATCCGTTCGCGAGATATGGCAGTTTGGAGGTAAGAAACGCTTGAGAAACTCAAAATTTTCGCAGTTCTGATGCTCGAAAAGAATAGCTGGAACGGCCTAGGGGAAAACTACACATACCGTTGTAATCGGGCGAGTTTCTAAATTCAGATGCAACAGAAATTTTGCGGATTGGTCAATCCGTTCGCGAGATATGGCAGTTTGGAGGTAAGAAACGCTTGAGAAACTCAAAATTTGCGCAGTTCTGATGCTCGAAACGAATAACTAGAACGGCCTAGGGGAAAACTACACATACCGTTGTAATCGGGCGAGTTTCTACATTCAGAAGCAACAGAAATTTTGCGGATTGGTCGATCCGTTCGCGAGATGCGGCAGTTTGGAAGTAAGAAACGCTTGAGGAACTCAAAATTTTCGGAGTTCTGATGCTCGAAACGAATAACTAGAACGGCCTAGGGGGGAAATACACCTACCGTTGTAATCGGGCGAGTCTCTACTTTCAGATGCAACAGAAATTTTGCGGAATGGTCAATCCGTTCGCGAGATATGGCAGTTTGGATGTAAGAAACGCTTGAGAAACTCGAAATTTTCGCAGTTCTGATGCTCGAAACGAATAACTGGAACGGCCTAGGGGAAAACTACACATACGGTTGTAATCGGGCGAGTCTCTACTTTCAGATGCAACAGAAATTTTGCGGATTGGTCAATCCGTTCGCGAGATATGGCTGTTTGGAGGTAAGAAACGCTTGAGAAACTCAAAATTTTCGCAGTTCTGATGCTCGAAACGAATAACTGGAACGGCCTAGTGGAAAACTACACATACCGTTGTAATCGGGCGAGTTTCTACTTTCAGATGCAACAGAAATTTTGCGGATTTGTCGATCCGTTCGCGAGATGTGGCAGTTTGGAAGTAAGAAACGCTTCAGAAACTCAAAATTTTCGCAGTTCTGATGCTCGAAACGAATAACTAGAACGGCCTAGGGGAAAATTACACCTACCGTTGTAATCGGGCGAGTTTCTACTTTCAGATGCAACAGAAATTATGCGGATTGGTCAATCCGTTCGCGAGATATGGCAGTTTGGAGGTAAGAAACGCTTGAGAAACTCAAAATGTTCGCAGTTCTGATGCTCGAAACGAATAACTAGAACGGCCTAGGGAAAAAGTGCGCATACCGTTGCAATCGGGCGAGTCTCTACTTTCAGATGCAACAGAAATTTTGCGGATTGGTCAATCCGTTCGCGAGATATGGCAGTTTGGAGGTAAGAAACGCTTGAGAAACTCAAAATTTTCGCAGTTCTGATGCTAGAAACGAGTAACTAGAACGGCCTAGGGGAAAAGTACGCATACCGTTGTAATCGAGCGAGTTTCTACTTTCAGATGCAACAGAAATTTTGCGGATTGGTCAATCCGTTCGCGAAATATGGCTGTTTGGAGGTAAGAAACGCTTGAGAAACTCAAAATTTTCGCAGTTCTGATGCTAGAAACGAGTAACTAGAACGGCCTAGGGGAAAAGTACGCATACCGTTGTAATCGGGCGAGCCTCTACTTTCAGATGCAACAGAAATTTTGCGGATCGGTCAATCCGTTCGCGAGATATGGCAGTTTGGAGATAAGAAACGCTTTAGAAACTCAAAATTTTTGCAGTTCTGATGCTTGAAACGAATAACTAGAACGGCCTAGGGGAAAAGTACGCATACCGTTGTAATTGGGCGAGTGTCTACTTTCAGATGCAACAGAAATTTTGCGGATTGGTCCATCCGTTCGCGAGATATGGCAGTTTGGAGGTAAGAAACGCTTGAGAAACTCAAAATTTTCGCAGTTCTGATACTAGAAACGAGTAACTAGAACGGCCTAAGGGAAAAGTACGCATACCGTTGTAATCGGGCGAGTTTCCACTTTCAGATGCAACAGAAATTTTGCGGATTGATCAATCCGTTCGCGAGATATGGCAGTTTGGAGATAAGAAACGCTTTAGAAACTCAAAATTTTTGCAGTTCTGATGCTTGAAACGAATAACTAGAACGGCCTAGGGGAAAAGTACGCATACCGTTGTAATTGGGCGAGTGTCTACTTTCAGATGCAACAGAAATTTTGCGGATTGGTCCATCCGTTCGCGAGATATGGCAGTTTGGAGGTAAGAAACGCTTGAGAAACTCAAAATTTTCGCAGTTCTGATACTAGAAACGAGTAACTAGAACGGCCTAAGGGAAAAGTACGCATACCGTTGTAATCGGGCGAGTTTCCACTTTCAGATGCAACAGAAATTTTGCGGATTGATCAATCCGTTCGCGAGATATGGCAGTTTGGAAATAAGAAACGCTTGAGAAACTCAAAATTTTCGCAGTTCTGATGCTCGAAACGAATAACTAGAACGGCCTAGGGGAAAACTACACATACCGTTGTAATCGAGCGAGTTTCTACTTTCAGATGCAACAGAAATTTTGCGGATCGGTCAATCCGTTCGCGAGATATGGCAGTTTGGATGCAAGAAACGCTTGAGAAACTCGAAATTTTCGCAGTTATGATGCTCGAAACGAATAACTAGAACCGCCTAGGTGAAAAGTGCGCATACCGTTGTAATCGGGCGAGTTTCTACTTTCAGATGCAACAGAAATTTTGCGGATTGGTCAATCCGTTCGCGAGATATGGCAGTTTGGAGGTAAGAAACGCTTGAGAAACTCACAATTTTCGCAGTTCTGATGCTCGAAAAGAATAGCTGGAACGGCCTAGGGGAAAACTACACATACCGTTGTAATCGGGCGAGTTTCTAATTCAGATGCAACAGAAATTTTGCGGATTGGTCAATCCGTTCGCGAGATATGGCAGTTTGGAGGTAAGAAACGCTTGAGAAACTCAAAATTTGCGCAGTTCTGATGCTCGAAACGAATAACTAGAACGGCCTAGGGGAAAACTACACATACCGTTGTAATCGGGCGAGTTTCTACATTCAGAAGCAACAGAAATTTTGCGGATTGGTCGATCCGTTCGCGAGATGCGGCAGTTTGGAAGTAAGAAACGCTTGAGGAACTCAAAATTTTCGGAGTTCTGATGCTCGAAACGAATAACTAGAACGGCCTAGGGGGGAAATACACCTACCGTTGTAATCGGGCGAGTTTCTACTTTCAGATGCAACAGAAATTATGCGGATTGGTCAATCCGTTCGCGAGATATGGCAGTTTGGAGGTAAGAAACGCTTGAGAAACTCAAAATGTTCGCAGTTCTGATGCTCGAAACGAATAACTAGAACGGCCTAGGGAAAAAGTGCGCATACCGTTGCAATCGGGCGAGTCTCTACTTTCAGATGCAACAGAAATTTTGCGGATTGGTCAATCCGTTCGCGAGATATGGCAGTTTGGAGGTAAGAAACGCTTGAGAAACTCAAAATTTTCGCAGTTCTGATGCTAGAAACGAGTAACTGGAACGGCCTAGGGGAAAACTACACATACGGTTGTAATCGGGCGAGTCTCTACTTTCAGATGCAACAGAAATTTTGCGGATTGGTCAATCCGTTCGCGAGATATGGCTGTTTGGAGGTAAGAAACGCTTGAGAAACTCAAAATTTTCGCAGTTCGGATGCTCGAAACGAATAACTGGAACGGCCTAGGGGAAAACTACACATACCGTTGTAATCGGGCGAGTTTCTACTTTCAGATGCAACAGAAATTTTGCGGATTTGTCGATCCGTTCGCGAGATGTGGCAGTTTGGAAGTAAGAAACGCTTCAGAAACTCAAAATTTTCGCAGTTCTGATGCTCGAAACGAATAACTAGAACGGCCTAGGGGAAAACTACACCTACCGTTGTAATCGGGCGAGTTTCTACTTTCAGATGCAACAGAAATTATGCGGATTGGTCAATCCGTTCGCGAGATATGGCAGTTTGGAGGTAAGAAACGCTTGAGAAACTCAAAATGTTCGCAGTTCTGATGCTCGAAACGAATAACTAGAACGGCCTAGGGAAAAAGTGCGCATACCGTTGCAATCGGGCGAGTCTCTACTTTCAGATGCAACAGAAATTTTGCGGATTGGTCAATCCGTTCGCGAGATATGGCAGTTTGGAGGTAAGAAACGCTTGAGAAACTCAAAATTTTCGCAGTTCTGATGCTAGAAACGAGTAACTAGAACGGCCTAGGGGAAAAGTACGCATACCGTTGTAATCGAGCGAGTTTCTGCTTTCAGATGCAACAGAAATTTTGCGGATTGGTCAATCCGTTCGCGAAATATGGCAGTTTGGAGGTAAGAAACGCTTGAGAAACTCAAAATTTTCGCAGTTCTGATGCTAGAAACGAGTAACTAGAACGGCCTAGGGGAAAAGTACGCATACCGTTGTAATCGGGCGAGTTTCTACTTTCAGATGCAACAGAAATTTTGCGGATCGGTCAATCCGTTCGCGAGATATGGCAGTTTGGAGGTAAGAAACGCTTGAGAAACTCAAAATTTTCGCAGTTCTGATGCTAGAAACGAGTAACTAGAACGGCCTAGGGGAAAAGTGCGCATACCGTTGTAATCGGGCGAGTTGTTACTTTCAGATGCAACAGAAATTTTGCGGATTGATCAATCCGTTCGCGAGATATGCCAGTTTGGAGATAAGAAACGCTTGAGAAACTCAAAATTTTCGCAGTTCTGATGCTCGAAACGAATGACTAGAACGGCCTAGGGGAGAAGAACGCATACCGCTGTAATCGGGCGAGTGTCTACTTTCAGATGCAACAGAAATTTTGCGGATCGGTCAATCCGTTCGCGAGATATGGCAGTTTGGATGTAAGAAACGCTAGAGAAACTCGAAATTTTCGCAGTTCTGATGCTCGAAACGAATAACTGGAACGGCCTAGGGGAAAACTACACATACCGTTGTAATCGGGCGAGTCTCTACTTTCAGATGCAACAGAAATTTTGCGGAATGGTCAATCCGTTCGCGAGATATGGCAGTTTGGATGTAAGAAACGCTTGAGAAACTCGAAATTTTCGCAGTTCTGATGCTCGAAACGAATAACTGGAACGGCCTAGGGGAAAACTACACATACGGTTGTAATCGGGCGAGTCTCTACTTTCAGATGCAACAGAAATTTTGCGGATTGGTCAATCCGTTCACGAGATATGGCAGTTTGGAGGTAAGAAACGCTTGAGAAACTCAAAATTTTCGCAGTTCTGATGCTCGAAACGAATAACTGGAACGGCCTAGGGGAAAACTACACATACCGTTGTAATCGGGCGAGTTTCTACTTTCAGATGCAACAGAAATTTTGCGGATTTGTCGATCCGTTCGCGAGATGTGGCAGTTTGTAAGTAAGAAACGCTTCAGAAACTCAAAATTTTCGCAGTTCTGATGCTCGAAACGAATAACTAGACCGGCCTAGGGGAAAACTACACCTACCGTTGTAATCGGGCGAGTTTCTACTTTCAGATGCAACAGAAATTATGCGGATTGGTCAATCCGTCCGCGAGATATGGCAGTTTGGAGGTAGGAAACGCTTGAGAAACTCAAAATGTTCGCAGTTCTGATGCTCGAAACGAATAACTAGAACGGCCTAGGGAAAAAGTGCGCATACCGTTGCAATCGGGCGAGTTTCTACTTTCAGAAGCAACAGAAATTTTGCGGATTGGTGAATCCGTTCGCGAGATATGGCTGTTTGGAGGTAAGAAACGCTTGAGAAACTCAAAATTTTCGCAGTTCTGATGCTCGAAATGAATAACTAGAACGGCCTAGCGGAGAAGTACGCATACCGTTGTAATTGGGCGACTTTCTACTTTCAGATGCAACAGAAATTTTGCGGATTGATCAATCCGTTCGCGAGATATGGCAGTTTGGAAATAAGAAACGCTTGAGAAACTCAAAATTTTCGCAGTTCTGATGCTAGAAACGAGTAACTAGAACGGCCTAGGGGGAAAGTACGCATACCGTTGTAATCGGGCGAGTCTCTACTTTCAGATGCAACAGAAATTTTGCGGATTGATCAATCCATTCGCGAGATATGGCAGTTTGGAAATATGAAACTCTTGAGAAACTCAAAATTTTCGCAGTTCTGATGCTCGAAACGAATAACTGGAACGGCCTAGGGGAAAACTACACACACCGTTGTAATCGGGCGAGCCTCTACTTTCAGATGCAACAGAAATTTTGCGGATCGGTCAATCCGTTCGCGAGATATGGCAGTTTGGAGGTAAGAAACGCTTGAGAAACTCAAAATTTTCGCAGTTCTGACGCTCGCAACGAATAACTAGAACGGCCTAGGGGAGAAGTACGCATACCGTTATAATCGGGCGAGTGTCTACTTTCAGATGCAACAGAAATTTTGCGGATTGATAGTTCCGTTCGCGAGATATGGCAGTTTGGAGATAAGAAACGCTTTAGAAACTCAAAATTTTTGCAGTTCTGATGCTTGAAACGAATAACTAGAACGGCCTAGGGGAAAAGTACGCATACCGTTGTAATTGGGCGAGTGTCTACTTTCAGATGCAACAGAAATTTTGCGGATTGGTCCATCCGTTCGCGAGATATGGCAGTTTGGAGGTAAGAAACGCTTGAGAAACTCAAAATTATCGCAGTTCTGATACTAGAAACGAGTAACTAGAACGGCCTAAGGGAAAAGTACGCATACCGTTGTAATCGGGCGAGTTTCCACTTTCAGATGCAACAGAAATTTTGCGGATTGATCAATCCGTTCGCGAGATATGGCAGTTTGGAAATAAGAAACGCTTGAGAAACTCAAAATTTTCGCAGTTCTGATGCTCGAAACGAATAACTGGAACGGCCTAGGGGAAAACTACACATACCGTTGTAATCGGGCGAGTTTCTACTTTCAGATGCAACAGAAATTTTGCGGATTTGTCGATCCGTTCGCGAGATGTGGCAGTTTGGAAGTAAGAAACGCTTGAGAAACTCAAAATGTTCGCAGTTCTGATGCTCGAAACGAATAACTGGAACGGCCTAGGGGAAAAGTGCCCATACCGTTGTAATCGGGCGAGTTTCTACTTTCAGATGCAACAGAAATTTTGCGGATCGGTCAATCCGTTCGCGAGATATGGCAGTTTGAAGGTAAGAAACGCTTGAGAAACTCAAAATTTTCGCAGTTCTGATGCTCGAAACGAGTAAGTAGAACGGCGTAGGGGAAAAGTGCGCATGCCGTTGTAATCGGGCGAGATTCTACTTTCAGATGCAACAGAAATTTTGCGGATCGGTCAATCCGTTCGCGAGATATGGCAGTTTGAAGGTAAGAAACGCTTGAGAAACTCAAAATTTGCGCAGTTCTGATGCTTGAAACGAATAACTAGAACGGCCTAGGGGAAAACTACACATACCGTTGTAATCGGGCGAGTTTCTACTTTCAGATGCAACAGAAATTTTGCGGATCGGTCAATCCGTTCGCGAGATATGGCAGTTTGGATGCAAGAAAGGCTTGAGAAACTCGAAATTTTCGCAGTTATGATGCTCGAAACGAATAACTAGAACCGCCTAGGGGAAAAGTGCGCATACCGTTGTAATCGGGCGAGTTTCTACTTTCAGATGCAACAGAAATTTTGCGGATTGGTCAATCCGTTCGCGAGATATGGCAGTTTGGAGGTAAGAAACGCTTGAGAAACTCAAAATTTTCGCAGTTCTGATGCTCGAAAAGAATAGCTGGAACGGCCTAGGGGAAAACTACACATACCGTTGTAATCGGGCGAGTTTCTAAATTCAGATGCAACAGAAATTTTGCGGATTGGTCAATCCGTTCGCGAGATATGGCAGTTTGGAGGTAAGAAACGCTTGAGAAACTCAAAATTTGCGCAGTTCTGATGCTCGAAACGAATAACTAGAACGGCCTAGGGGAAAACTACACATACCGTTGTAATCGGGCGAGTTTCTACATTCAGAAGCAACAGAAATTTTGCGGATTGGTCGATCCGTTCGCGAGATGCGGCAGTTTGGAAGTAAGAAACGCTTGAGGAACTCAAAATTTTCGGAGTTCTGATGCTCGAAACGAATAACTAGAACGGCCTAGGGGGGAAATACACCTACCGTTGTAATCGGGCGAGTCTCTACTTTCAGATGCAACAGAAATTTTGCGGAATGGTCAATCCGTTCGCGAGATATGGCAGTTTGGATGTAAGAAACGCTTGAGAAACTCGAAATTTTCGCAGTTCTGATGCTCGAAACGAATAACTGGAACGGCCTAGGGGAAAACTACACATACGGTTGTAATCGGGCGAGTCTCTACTTTCAGATGCAACAGAACTTTTGCGGATTGGTCAATCCGTTCGCGAGATATGGCTGTTTGGAGGTAAGAAACGCTTGAGAAACTCAAAATTTTCGCAGTTCTGATGCTCGAAACGAATAACTGGAACGGCCTAGTGGAAAACTACACATACCGTTGTAATCGGGCGAGTTTCTACTTTCAGATGCAACAGAAATTTTGCGGATTGGTCAATCCGTTCGCGAGATATGGCAGTTTGGAGGTAAGAAACGCTTGAGAAACTCAAAATTTTCGCAGTTCTGATGCTAGAAACGAGTAACTAGAACGGCCTAGGGGAAAAGTACGCATACCGTTGTAATCGGGCGAGTTTCTACTTTCAGATGCAACAGAAATTTTGCGGATCGGTCAATCCGTTCGCGAGATATGGCAGTTTGGAGGTAAGAAACGCTTGAGAAACTCAAAATTTTCGAAGTTCTGATGCTCGAAACGAATAACTGGAACGGCCTAGTGGAAAACTACACACACCGTTGTAATCGGGCGAGCCTCTACTTTCAGATGCAACAGAAATTTTGCGGATCGGTCAATCCGTTCGCGAGATATGGCAGTTTGGAGGTAAGAAACGCTTGAGAAACTCAAAATTTTCGCAGTTCTGACGCTCGCAACGAATAACTAGAACGGCCTAGGGGAGAAGTACGCATACCGTTATAATCGGGCGAGTGTCTACTTTCAGATGCAACAGAAATTTTGCGGATTGATAGTTCCGTTCGCGAGATATGGCAGTTTGGAGATAAGAAACGCTTTAGAAACTCAAAATTTTTGCAGTTCTGATGCTTGAAACGAATAACTAGAACGGCCTAGGGGAAAAGTACGCATACCGTTGTAATTGGGCGAGTGTCTACTTTCAGATGCAACAGAAATTTTGCGGATTGGTCCATCCGTTCGCGAGATATGGCAGTTTGGAGGTAAGAAACGCTTGAGAAACTCAAAATTTTCGCAGTTCTGATACTAGAAACGAGTAACTAGAACGGCCTAAGGGAAAAGTACGCATACCGTTGTAATCGGGCGAGTTTCCACTTTCAGATGCAACAGAAATTTTGCGGATTGATCAATCCGTTCGCGAGATATGGCAGTTTGGAAATAAGAAACGCTTGAGAAACTCAAAATTTTCGCAGTTCTGATGCTCGAAACGAATAACTAGAACGGCCTAGGGGAAAACTACACATACCGTTGTAATCGAGCGAGTTTCTACTTTCAGATGCAACAGAAATTTTGCGGATCGGTCAATCCGTTCGCGAGATATGGCAGTTTGGATGCAAGAAACGCTTGAGAAACTCGAAATTTTCGCAGTTATGATGCTCGAAACGAATAACTAGAACCGCCTAGGTGAAAAGTGCGCATACCGTTGTAATCGGGCGAGTTTCTACTTTCAGATGCAACAGAAATTTTGCGGATTGGTCAATCCGTTCGCGAGATATGGCAGTTTGGAGGTAAGAAACGCTTGAGAAACTCACAATTTTCGCAGTTCTGATGCTCGAAAAGAATAGCTGGAACGGCCTAGGGGAAAACTACACATACCGTTGTAATCGGGCGAGTTTCTAATTCAGATGCAACAGAAATTTTGCGGATTGGTCAATCCGTTCGCGAGATATGGCAGTTTGGAGGTAAGAAACGCTTGAGAAACTCAAAATTTGCGCAGTTCTGATGCTCGAAACGAATAACTAGAACGGCCTAGGGGAAAACTACACATACCGTTGTAATCGGGCGAGTTTCTACATTCAGAAGCAACAGAAATTTTGCGGATTGGTCGATCCGTTCGCGAGATGCGGCAGTTTGGAAGTAAGAAACGCTTGAGGAACTCAAAATTTTCGGAGTTCTGATGCTCGAAACGAATAACTAGAACGGCCTAGGGGGGAAATACACCTACCGTTGTAATCGGGCGAGTTTCTACTTTCAGATGCAACAGAAATTTTGCGGATTGGTCAATCCGTTCGCGAGATATGGCAGTTTGGAGGTAAGAAACGCTTGAGAAACTCAAAATTTTCGCAGTTCTGATGCTCGAAACGAATAACTAGAACCGCCTAGGGGAAAAGGGCGCATACCGTTGTAATCGGGCGAGTTTCTACTTTCAGATGCAACAGAAATTTTGCGGATTGATCAATCCGTTCGCGAGATATGGCAGTTTGGATGTAAGAAACGCTAGAGAAACTCGAAATTTTCGCAGTTCTGATGCTCGAAACGAATAACAGGAACGGCCTAGGGGAAAACTACACATACCGTTGTAATCGGGCGAGTCTCTACTTTCAGATGCAACAGAAATTTTGCGGAATGGTCAATCCGTTCGCGAGATATGGCAGTTTGGATGTAAGAAACGCTTGAGAAACTCGAAATTTTCGCAGTTCTGATGCTCGAAACGAATAACTGGAACGGCCTAGGGGAAAAGTACGCATACCGTTGTAATCGAGCGAGTTTCTACTTTCAGATGCAACAGAAATTTTGCGGATTGGTCAATCCGTTCGCGAAATATGGCTGTTTGGAGGTAAGAAACGCTTGAGAAACTCAAAATTTTCGCAGTTCTGATGCTCGAAACGAATAACTGGAACGGCCTAGGGGAAAACTACACATACCGTTGTAATCGGGCGAGTCTCTACTTTCAGATGCAACAGAAATTTTGCGGATTGGTCAATCCGTTCGCGAGATATGGCTGTTTAGAGGTAAGAAACGCTTGAGAAACTCAAAATTTTCGCAGTTCTGATGCTCGAAACGAATAACTGGAACGGCCTAGGGGAAAACTACACATACCGTTGTAATCGGGCGAGTTTCTACTTTCAGATGCAACAGAAATTTTGCGGATTTGTCGATCCGTTCGCGAGATGTGGCAGTTTGGAAGTAAGAAACGCTTCAGAAACTCAAAATTTTCGCAGTTCTGATGCTCGAAACGAATAACTAGAACGGCCTAGGGGAAAACTACACCTACCGTTGTAATCGGGCGAGTTTCTACTTTCAGATGCAACAGAAATTATGCGGATTGGTCAATCCGTTCGCGAGATATGGCAGTTTGGAGGTAAGAAACGCTTGAGAAACTCAAAATGTTCGCAGTTCTGATGCTCGAAACGAATAACTAGAACGGCCTAGGGAAAAAGTGCGCATACCGTTGCAATCGGGCGAGTCTCTACTTTCAGATGCAACAGAAATTTTGCGGATTGGTCAATCCGTTCGCGAGATATGGCAGTTTGGAGGTAAGAAACGCTTGAGAAACTCAAAATTTTCGCAGTTCTGATGCTAGAAACGAGTAACTAGAACGGCCTAGGGGAAAAGTACGCATACCGTTGTAATCGAGCGAGTTTCTACTTTCAGATGCAACAGAAATTTTGCGGATTGGTCAATCCGTTCGCGAAATATGGCAGTTTGGAGGTAAGAAACGCTTGAGAAACTCAAAATTTTCGCAGTTCTGATGCTAGAAACGAGTAACTAGAACGGCCTAGGGGAAAAGTACGCATACCGTTGTAATCGGGCGAGTTTCTACTTTCAGATGCAACAGAAATTTTGCGGATCGGTCAATCCGTTCGCGAGATATGGCAGTTTGGAGGTAAGAAACGCTTGAGAAACTCAAAATTTTCGAAGTTCTGATGCTCAAAACGAATAACTGGAACGGCCTAGGGGAAAACTACACACACCGTTGTAATCGGGCGAGCCTCTACTTTCAGATGCAACAGAAATTTTGCGGATCGGTCAATCCGTTCGCGAGATATGGCAGTTTGGAGGTAAGAAACGCTTGAGAAACTCAAAATTGTCGCAGTTCTGAAGCTCGCAACTAATAACTAGAACGGCCTAGGGGAGAAGTACGCATACCGTTATAATCGGGCGAGTGTCTACTTTCAGATGCAACAGAAATTTTGCGGATTGATAGTTCCGTTCGCGAGATATGGCAGTTTGGAGATAAGAAACGCTTTAGAAACTCAAAATTTTTGCAGTTCTGATGCTTGAAACGAATAACTAGAACGGCCTAGGGGAAAAGTACGCATACCGTTGTAATTGGGCGAGTGTCTACTTTCAGATGCAACAGAAATTTTGCGGATTGGTCCATCCGTTCGCGAGATATGGCAGTTTGGAGGTAAGAAACGCTTGAGAAACTCAAAATTTTCGCAGTTCTGATACTAGAAACGAGTAACTAGAACGGCCTAAGGGAAAAGTACGCATACCGTTGTAATCGGGCGAGTTTCCACTTTCAGATGCAACAGAAATTTTGCGGATTGATCAATCTGTTCGCGAGATATGGCAGTTTGGAAATAAGAAACGCTTGAGAAACTCAAAATTTTCGCAGTTCTGATGCTCGAAACGAATGACTAGAACGGCCTAGGGGAGAAGTACGCATACCGTTGTAATCGGGCGAGTGTCTACTTTCAGATGCAACAGAAATTTTGCGGATTGATAGCTCCGTTCGCGAGATATGGCAGTTTGGAGATAAGAAACGCTTGAGAAACTCAAAATTTTCGCAGTTCTGATGCTCGAAACGAATAACTGGAACGGCCTAGGGGAAAACTACACATACCGTTGTAATCGGGCGAGTTTCTACTTTCAGATGCAACAGAAATTTTGCGGATTTGTCGATCCGTTCGCGAGATGTGGCAGTTTGGAAGTAAGAAACGCTTCAGAAACTCAAAATTTTCGCAGTTCTGATGCTCGAAACGAATAACTAGAACGGCCTAGGGAAAAACTACACCTACCGTTGTAATCGGGCGAGTTTCTACTTTCAGATGCAACAGAAATTATGCGGATTGGTCAATCCGTTCGCGAGATATGGCAGTTTGGAGGTAAGAAACGCTTGAGAAACTCAAAATGTTCGCAGTTCTGATGCTCGAAACGAATAACTAGAACGGCCTAGGGAAAAAGTGCGCATACCGTTGCAATCGGGCGAGTCTCTACTTTCAGATGCAACAGAAATTTTGCGGATTGGTCAATCCGTTCGCGAGATATGGCAGTTTGGAGGTAAGAAACGCTTGAGAAACTCAAAATTTTCGCAGTTCTGATGCTAGAAACGAGTAACTAGAACGGCCTAGGGGAAAAGTACGCATACCGTTGTAATCGAGCGAGTTTCTACTTTCAGATGCAACAGAAATTTTGCGGATTGGTCAATCCGTTCGCGAAATATGGCAGTTTGGAGGTAAGAAACGCTTGAGAAACTCAAAATTTTCGCAGTTCTGATGCTAGAAACGAGTAACTAGAACGGCCTAGGGGAAAAGTACGCATACCGTTGTAATCGGGCGAGTTTCTACTTTCAGATGCAACAGAAATTTTGCGGATCGGTCAATCCGTTCGCGAGATATGGCAGTTTGGAGGTAAGAAACGCTTGAGAAACTCAAAATTTTCGAAGTTCTGATGCTCGAAACGAATAACTGGAACGGCCTAGGGGAAAACTACACACACCGTTGTAATCGGGCGAGCCTCTACTTTCAGATGCAACAGAAATTTTGCGGATCGGTCAATCCGTTCGCGAGATATGGCAGTTTGGAGGTAAGAAACGCTTGAGAAACTCAAAATTGTCGCAGTTCTGACGCTCGCAACGAATAACTAGAACGGCCTAGGGGAGAAGTACGCATACCGTTATAATCGGGCGAGTGTCTACTTTCAGATGCAACAGAAATTTTGCGGATTGATAGTTCCGTTCGCGAGATATGGCAGTTTGGAGATAAGAAACGCTTTAGAAACTCAAAATTTTTGCAGTTCTGATGCTTGAAACGAATAACTAGAACGGCCTAGGGGAAAAGTACGCATACCGTTGTAATTGGGCGAGTGTCTACTTTCAGATGCAACAGAAATTTTGCGGATTGGTCCATCCGTTCGCGAGATATGGCAGTTTGGAGGTAAGAAACGCTTGAGAAACTCAAAATTTTCGCAGTTCTGATACTAGAAACGAGTAACTAGGACGGCCTAAGGGAAAAGTACGCATACCGTTGTAATCGGGCGCGTTTCCACTTTCAGATGCAACAGAAATTTTGCGGATTGATCAATCCATTCGCGAGATATGGCAGTTTGGAAATAAGAAACGCTTGAGAAACTCAAAATTTTCGCAGGTCTGATGCTCGAAACGAATGACTAGAACGGCCTAGGGGAGAAGTACGCATACCGTTGTAATCGGGCGAGTGTCTACTTTCAGATGCAACAGAAATTTTGCGGATTGATAGCTCCGTTCGCGAGATATGGCAGTTTGGAGATAAGAAACGCTTTAGAAACTCAAAATTTTTGCAGTTCTGATGCTCGAAACGAATAACTGGAACGGCCTAGGGGAAAAGTACGCATACCGTTGTAATCGGGCGAGTCTCTACTTTCAGATGCAACAGAAATTTTGCGGATTGGTCAATCCGTTCGCGAGATATGGCAGTTTGGAGGTAAGAAACGCTTGAGAAACTCAAAATTTTCGCAGTTCTGATGCTCGAAACGAACAACTGGAACGGCCTAGGGGAAAACTACACATACCGTTGTAATCGGGCGAGTTTCTACTTTCAGATGCAACAGAAATTTTGCGGATTTGTCGATCCGTTCGCGTGATGTGGCAGTTTGGAAGTAAGAAACGCTTCAGAAACTCAAAATTTTCGCAGTTCTGATGCTCGAAACGAATAACTAGAACGGCCTAGGGGAAAACTACACCTACCGTTGTAATCGGGAGAGTTTCTACTTTCAGATGCAACAGAAATTATGCGGATTGGTCAATCCGTTCGCGAGATATGGCTGTTTGGAGGTAAGAAACGCTTGAGAAACTCAAAATTTTCGCAGTTCTGATGCTCGAAACGAATAACTGGAACGGCCTAGGGGAAAACTACACATACCGTTGTAATCGGGCGAGTTTCTACTTTCAGATGCAACAGAAATTTTGCGGATTTGTCGATCCGTTCGCGAGATGTGGCAGTTTGGAAGTAAGAAACGCTTCAGAAACTCAAAATTTTCGCAGTTCTGATGCTCGAAACGAATAACTAGAACGGCCTAGGGGAAAACTACACCTACCGTTGTAATCGGGCGAGTTTCTACTTTCAGATGCAACAGAAATTATGCGGATTGGTCAATCCGTTCGCGAGATATGGCAGTTTGGAGGTAAGAAACGCTTGAGAAACTCAAAATGTTCGCAGTTCTGATGCTCGAAACGAATAACTAGAACGGCCTAGGGAAAAAGTGCGCATACCGTTGCAATCGGGCGAGTCTCTACTTTCAGATGCAACAGAAATTTTGCGGATTGGTCAATCCGTTCGCGAGATATGGCAGTTTGGAGGTAAGAAACGCTTGAGAAACTCAAAATTTTCGCAGTTCTGATGCTAGAAACGAGTAACTAGAACGGCCTAGGGGAAAAGTACGCATACCGTTGTAATCGAGCGAGTTTCTACTTTCAGATGCAACAGAAATTTTGCGGATTGGTCAATCCGTTCGCGAAATATGGCAGTTTGGAGGTAAGAAACGCTTGAGAAACTCAAAATTTTCGCAGTTCTGATGCTAGAAACGAGTAACTAGAACGGCCTAGGGGAAAAGTACGCATACCGTTGTAATCGGGCGAGTTTCTACTTTCAGATGCAACAGAAATTTTGCGGATCGGTCAATCCGTTCGCGAGATATGGCAGTTTGGAGGCAAGAAACGCTTGAGAAACTCAAAATTTTCGAAGTTCTGATGCTCAAAACGAATAACTGGAACGGCCTAGGGGAAAACTACACACACCGTTGTAATCGGGCGAGCCTCTACTTTCAGATGCAACAGAAATTTTGCGGATCGGTCAATCCGTTCGCGAGATATGGCAGTTTGGAGGTAAGAAACGCTTGAGAAACTCAAAATTGTCGCAGTTCTGACGCTCGCAACGAATAACTAGAACGGCCTAGGGGAGAAGTACGCATACCGTTATAATCGGGCGAGTGTCTACTTTCAGATGCAACAGAAATTTTGCGGATTGATAGTTCCGTTCGCGAGATATGGCATTTTGGAGATAAGAAACGCTTTAGAAACTCAAAATTTTTGCAGTTCTGATGCTTGAAACGAATAACTAGAACGGCCTAGGGGAAAAGTACGCATACCGTTGTAATTGGGCGAGTGTCTACTTTCAGATGCAACAGAAATTTTGCGGATTGGTCCATCCGTTCGCGAGATATGGCAGTTTGGAGGTAAGAAACGCTTGAGAAACTCAAAATTTTCGCAGTTCTGATACTAGAAACGAGTAACTAGAACGGCCTAAGGGAAAAGTACGCATACCGTTGTAATCGGGCGAGTTTCCACTTTCAGATGCAACAGAAATTTTGCGGATTGATCAATCTGTTCGCGAGATATGGCAGTTTGGAAATAAGAAACGCTTGAGAAACTCAAAATTTTCGCAGTTCTGATGCTCGAAACGAATGACTAGAACGGCCTAGGGGAGAAGTACGCATACCGTTGTAATCGGGCGAGTGTCTACTTTCAGATGCAACAGAAATTTTGCGGATTGATAGCTCCGTTCGCGAGATATGGCAGTTTGGAGATAAGAAACGCTTGAGAAACTCAAAATTTTCGCAGTTCTGATGCTCGAAACGAATAACTGGAACGGCCTAGGGGAAAACTACACATACCGTTGTAATCGGGCGAGTTTCTACTTTCAGATGCAACAGAAATTTTGCGGATTTGTCGATCCGTTCGCGAGATGTGGCAGTTTGGAAGTAAGAAACGCTTCAGAAACTCAAAATTTTCGCAGTTCTGATGCTCGAAACGAATAACTAGAACGGCCTAGGGAAAAACTACACCTACCGTTGTAATCGGGTGAGTTTCTACTTTCAGATGCAACAGAAATTATGCGGATTGGTCAATCCGTTCGCGAGATATGGCAGTTTGGAGGTAAGAAACGCTTGAGAAACTCAAAATGTTCGCAGTTCTGATGCTCGAAACGAATAACTAGAACGGCCTAGGGAAAAAGTGCGCATACCGTTGCAATCGGGCGAGTCTCTACTTTCAGATGCAACAGAAATTTTGCGGATTGGTCAATCCGTTCGCGAGATATGGCAGTTTGGAGGTAAGAAACGCTTGAGAAACTCAAAATTTTCGCAGTTCTGATGCTAGAAACGAGTAACTAGAACGGCCTAGGGGAAAAGTACGCATACCGTTGTAATCGAGCGAGTTTCTACTTTCAGATGCAACAGAAATTTTGCGGATTGGTCAATCCGTTCGCGAAATATGGCAGTTTGGAGGTAAGAAACGCTTGAGAAACTCAAAATTTTCGCAGTTCTGATGCTAGAAACGAGTAACTAGAACGGCCTAGGGGAAAAGTACGCATACCGTTGTAATCGGGCGAGTTTCTACTTTCAGATGCAACAGAAATTTTGCGGATCGGTCAATCCGTTCGCGAGATATGGCAGTTTGGAGGTAAGAAACGCTTGAGAAACTCAAAATTTTCGAAGTTCTGATGCTCGAAACGAATAACTGGAACGGCCTAGGGGAAAACTACACACACCGTTGTAATCGGGCGAGCCTCTACTTTCAGATGCAACAGAAATTTTGCGGATCGGTCAATCCGTTCGCGAGATATGGCAGTTTGGAGGTAAGAAACGCTTGAGAAACTCAAAATTGTCGCAGTTCTGACGCTCGCAACGAATAACTAGAACGGCCTAGGGGAGAAGTACGCATACCGTTATAATCGGGCGAGTGTCTACTTTCAGATGCAACAGAAATTTTGCGGATTGATAGTTCCGTTCGCGAGATATGGCAGTTTGGAGATAAGAAACGCTTTAGAAACTCAAAATTTTTGCAGTTCTGATGCTTGAAACGAATAACTAGAACGGCCTAGGGGAAAAGTACGCATACCGTTGTAATTGGGCGAGTGTCTACTTTCAGATGCAACAGAAATTTTGCGGATTGGTCCATCCGTTCGCGAGATATGGCAGTTTGGAGGTAAGAAACGCTTGAGAAACTCAAAATTTTCGCAGTTCTGATACTAGAAACGAGTAACTAGGACGGCCTAAGGGAAAAGTACGCATACCGTTGTAATCGGGCGCGTTTCCACTTTCAGATGCAACAGAAATTTTGCGGATTGATCAATCCATTCGCGAGATATGGCAGTTTGGAAATAAGAAACGCTTGAGAAACTCAAAATTTTCGCAGGTCTGATGCTCGAAACGAATGACTAGAACGGCCTAGGGGAGAAGTACGCATACCGTTGTAATCGGGCGAGTGTCTACTTTCAGATGCAACAGAAATTTTGCGGATTGATAGCTCCGTTCGCGAGATATGGCAGTTTGGAGATAAGAAACGCTTTAGAAACTCAAAATTTTTGCAGTTCTGATGCTCGAAACGAATAACTGGAACGGCCTAGGGGAAAAGTACGCATACCGTTGTAATCGGGCGAGTCTCTACTTTCAGATGCAACAGAAATTTTGCGGATTTGTCGATCCGTTCGCGAGATGTGGCAGTTTGGAAGTAAGAAACGCTTCAGAAACTCAAAATTTTCGCAGTTCTGATGCTCGAAACGAATAACTAGAACGGCCTAGGGGAAAACTACACCTACCGTTGTAATCGGGCGAGTTTCTACTTTCAGATGCAACAGAAATTATGCGGATTGGTCAATCCGTTCGCGAGATATGGCAGTTTGGAGGTAAGAAACGCTTGAGAAACTCAAAATGTTCGCAGTTCTGATGCTCGAAACGAATAACTAGAACGGCCTAGGGAAAAAGTGCGCATACCGTTGCAATCGGGCGAGTCTCTACTTTCAGATGCAACAGAAATTTTGCGGATTTGTCGATCCGTTCGCGAGATGTGGCAGTTTGGAAGTAAGAAACGCTTCAGAAACTCAAAATTTTCGCAGTTCTGATGCTCGAAACGAATAACTAGAACGGCCTAGGGGAAAACTACACATACCGTTGTAATCGGGCGAGTTTCTACTTTCAGATGCAACAGAAATTATGCGGATTGGTCAATCCGTTCGCGAGATATGGCAGTTTGGAGGTAAGAAACGCTTGAGAAACTCAAAATGTTCGCAGTTCTGATGCTCGAAACGAATAACTAGAACGGCCTAGGGAAAAAGTGCGCATACCGTTGCAATCGGGCGAGTCTCTACTTTCAGATGCAACAGAAATTTTGCGGATTGGTCAATCCGTTCGCGAGATATGGCAGTTTGGAGGTAAGAAACGCTTGAGAAACTCAAAATTTTCGCAGTTCTGATGCTAGAAACGAGTAACTAGGACGGCCTAAGGGAAAAGTACGCATACCGTTGTAATCGGGCGCGTTTCCACTTTCAGATGCAACAGAAATTTTGCGGATTGATCAATCCGTTCGCGAGATATGGCAGTTTGGAAATAAGAAACGCTTGAGAAACTCAAAATTTTCGCAGGTCTGATGCTCGAAACGAATGACTAGAACGGCCTAGGGGAGAAGTACGCATACCGTTGTAATCGGGCGAGTGTCTACTTTCAGATGCAACAGAAATTTTGCGGATTGATAGCTCCGTTCGCGAGATATGGCAGTTTGGAGATAAGAAACGCTTTAGAAACTCAAAATTTTTGCAGTTCTGATGCTCGAAACGAATAACTGGAACGGCCTAGGGGAAAAGTACGCATACCGTTGTAATCGGGCGAGTCTCTACTTTCAGATGCAACAGAAATTTTGCGGATTGGTCAATCCGTTCGCGAGATATGGCAGTTTGGAGGTAAGAAACGCTTGAGAAACTCAAAATTTTCGCAGTTCTGATGCTCGAAACGAATAACTGGAACGGCCTAGGGGAAAACTACACATACCGTTGTAATCGGGCGAGTTTCTACTTTCAGATGCAACAGAAATTTTGCGGATTTGTCGATCCGTTCGCGTGATGTGGCAGTTTGGAAGTAAGAAACGCTTCAGAAACTCAAAATTTTCGCAGTTCTGATGCTCGAAACGAATAACTAGAACGGCCTAGGGGAAAACTACACCTACCGTTGTAATCGGGCGAGTTTCTACTTTCAGATGCAACAGAAATTATGCGGATTGGTCAATCCGTTCGCGAGATATGGCAGTTTGGAGGTAAGAAACGCTTGAGAAACTCAAAATGTTCGCAGTTCTGATGCTCGAAACGAATAACTAGAACGGCCTAGGGAAAAAGTGCGCATACCGTTGCAATCGGGCGAGTCTCTACTTTCAGATGCAACAGAAATTTTGCGGATTTGTCGATCCGTTCGCGAGATGTGGCAGTTTGGAAGTAAGAAACGCTTCAGAAACTCAAAATTTTCGCAGTTCTGATGCTCGAAACGAATAACTAGAACGGCCTAGGGGAAAACTACACATACCGTTGTAATCGGGCGAGTTTCTACTTTCAGATGCAACAGAAATTATGCGGATTGGTCAATCCGTTCGCGAGATATGGCAGTTTGGAGGTAAGAAACGCTTGAGAAACTCAAAATGTTCGCAGTTCTGATGCTCGAAACGAATAACTAGAACGGCCTAGGGAAAAAGTGCGCATACCGTTGCAATCGGGCGAGTCTCTACTTTCAGATGCAACAGAAATTTTGCGGATTGGTCAATCCGTTCGCGAGATATGGCAGTTTGGAGGTAAGAAACGCTTGAGAAACTCAAAATTTTCGCAGTTCTGATGCTAGAAACGAGTAACTAGAACGGCCTAGGGGAAAAGTACGCATACCGTTGTAATCGAGCGAGTTTCTACTTTCAGATGCAACAGAAATTTTGCGGATTGGTCAACCCGTTCGCGAAATATGGCAGTTTGGAGGTAAGAAACGCTTGAGAAACTCAAAATTTTCGCAGTTCTGATGCTAGAAACGAGTAACTAGAACGGCCTAGGGGAAAAGTACGCATACCGTTGTAATCGGGCGAGTTTCTACTTTCAGATGCAACAGAAATTTTGCGGATCGGTCAATCCGTTCGCGAGATATGGCAGTTTGGAGGTAAGAAACGCTTGAGAAACTCAAAATTTTCGCAGTTCTGATGCTCGAAACGAATAACTGGAACGGCCTAGGGGAAAACTACACATACCGTTGTAATCGGGCGAGTTTCTACTTTCAGATGCAACAGAAATTTTGCGGATTTGTCGATCCGTTCGCGAGATGTGGCAGTTTGGAAGTAAGAAACGTTTCAGAAACTCAAAATTTTCGCAGTTCTGATGCTCGAAACGAATAACTAGAACGGCCTAGGGAAAAACTACACCTACCGTTGTAATCGGGCGAGTTTCTACTTTCAGATGCAACAGAAATTATGCGGATTGGTCAATCCGTTCGCGAGATATGGCAGTTTGGAGGTAAGAAACGCTTGAGAAACTCAAAATGGTCGCAGTTCTGATGCTCGAAACGAATAACTAGAACGGCCTAGGGAAAAAGTGCGCATACCGTTGCAATCGGGCGAGTCTCTACTTTCAGATGCAACAGAAATTTTGCGGATTGGTCAATCCGTTCGCGAGATATGGCAGTTTGGAGGTAAGAAACGCTTGAGAAACTCAAAATTTTCGCAGTTCTGATGCTAGAAACGAGTAACTAGAACGGCCTAGGGGAAAAGTACGCATACCGTTGTAATCGAGCGAGTTTCTACTTTCAGATGCAACAGAAATTTTGCGGATTGGTCAATCCGTTCGCGAGATATGGCAGTTTGGAAATAAGAAACGCTTGAGAAACTCAAAATTTTCGCAGTTCTGATGCTAGAAACGAGTAACTAGAACGGCCTAGGGGAAAAGTACGCATACCGTTGTAATCGAGCGAGTTTCCACTTTCAGATGCAACAGAAATTTTGCGGATTGATCAATCCGTTCGCGAGATATGGCAGTTTGGAAATAAGAAACGCTTGAGAAACTCAAAATTTTTGCAGTTCTGATGCTCGAAACGAATGACTAGAACGGCCTAGGGGAGAAGTACGCATACCGTTGTAATCGGGCGAGTGTCTACTTTCAGATGCAACAGAAATTTTGCGGATTGATAGCTCCGTTCGCGAGATATGGCAGTTTGGAGATAAGAAACGCTTGAGAAACTCAAAATTTTCGCAGTTCTGATGCTCGAAACGAATAACTGGAACGGCCTAGGGGAAAACTACACATACCGTTGTAATCGGGCGAGTTTCTACTTTCAGATGCAACAGAAATTTTGCGGATTTGTCGATCCGTTCGCGAGATGTGGCAGTTTGGAAGTAAGAAACGCTTCAGAAACTCAAAATTTTCGCAGTTCTGATGCTCGAAACGAATAACTAGAACGGCCTAGGGAAAAACTACACCTACCGTTGTAATCGGGCGAGTTTCTACTTTCAGATGCAACAGAAATTATGCGGATTGGTCAATCCGTTCGCGAGATATGGCAGTTTGGAGGTAAGAAACGCTTGAGAAACTCAAAATGTTCGCAGTTCTGATGCTCGAAACGAATAACTAGAACGGCCTAGGGAAAAAGTGCGCATACCGTTGCAATCGGGCGAGTCTCTACTTTCAGATGCAACAGAAATTTTGCGGATTGGTCAATCCGTTCGCGAGATATGGCAGTTTGGAGGTAAGAAACGCTTGAGAAACTCAAAATTTTCGCAGTTCTGATGCTAGAAACGAGTAACTAGAACGGCCTAGGGGAAAAGTACGCATACCGTTGTAATCGAGCGAGTTTCTACTTTCAGATGCAACAGAAATTTTGCGGATTGGTCAATCCGTTCGCGAAATATGGCAGTTTGGAGGTAAGAAACGCTTGAGAAACTCAAAATTTTCGCAGTTCTGATGCTAGAAACGAGTAACTAGAACGGCCTAGGGGAAAAGTACGTATACCGTTGTAATCGGGCGAGTTTCTACTTTCAGATGCAACAGAAATTTTGCGGATCGGTCAATCCGTTCGCGAGATATGGCAGTTTGGAGGTAAGAAACGCTTGAGAAACTCAAAATTTTCGAAGTTCTGATGCTCGAAACGAATAACTGGAACGGCCTAGGGGAAAACTACACACACCGTTGTAATCGGGCGAGCCTCTACTTTCAGATGCAACAGAAATTTTGCGGATCGGTCAATCCGTTCGCGAGATATGGCAGTTTGGAGGTAAGAAACGCTTGAGAAACTCAAAATTGTCGCAGTTCTGACGCTCGCAACGAATAACTAGAACGGCCTAGGGGAGAAGTACGCATACCGTTATAATCGGGCGAGTGTCTACTTTCAGATGCAACAGAAATTTTGCGGATTGATAGTTCCGTTCGCGAGATATGGCAGTTTGGAGATAAGAAACGCTTTAGAAACTCAAAATTTTTGCAGTTCTGATGCTTGAAACGAATAACTAGAACGGCCTAGGGGAAAAGTACGCATACCGTTGTAATTGGGCGAGTGTCTACTTTCAGATGCAACAGAAATTTTGCGGATTGGTCCATCCGTTCGCGAGATATGGCAGTTTGGAGGTAAGAAACGCTTGAGAAACTCAAAATTTTCGCAGTTCTGATACTAGAAACGAGTAACTAGGACGGCCTAAGGGAAAAGTACGCATACCGTTGTAATCGGGCGCGTTTCCACTTTCAGATGCAACAGAAATTTTGCGGATTGATAGCTCCGTTCGCGAGATATGGCAGTTTGGAGATAAGAAACGCTTTAGAAACTCAAAATTTTTGCAGTTCTGATGCTCGAAACGAATAACTGGAACGGCCTAGGGGAAAAGTACGCATACCGTTGTAATCGGGCGAGTCTCTACTTTCAGATGCAACAGAAATTTTGCGGATTGGTCAATCCGTTCGCGAGATATGGCAGTTTGGAGGTAAGAAACGCTTGAGAAACTCAAAATTTTCGCAGTTCTGATGCTCGAAACGAATAACTGGAACGGCCTAGGGGAAAACTACACATACCGTTGTAATCGGGCGAGTTTCTACTTTCAGATGCAACAGAAATTTTGCGGATTTGTCGATCCGTTCGCGTGATGTGGCAGTTTGGAAGTAAGAAACGCTTCAGAAACTCAAAATTTTCGCAGTTCTGATGCTCGAAACGAATAACTAGAACGGCCTAGGGGAAAACTACACCTACCGTTGTAATCGGGCGAGTTTCTACTTTCAGATGCAACAGAAATTATGCGGATTGGTCAATCCGTTCGCGAGATATGGCAGTTTGGAGGTAAGAAACGCTTGAGAAACTCAAAATGTTCGCAGTTCTGATGCTCGAAACGAATAACTAGAACGGCCTAGGGAAAAAGTGCGCATACCGTTGCAATCGGGCGAGTCTCTACTTTCAGATGCAACAGAAATTTTGCGGATTTGTCGAT
The DNA here is from genome assembly GCF_051014685.1 of Ptiloglossa arizonensis. Classification (NCBI taxonomy): domain Eukaryota; kingdom Metazoa; phylum Arthropoda; class Insecta; order Hymenoptera; family Colletidae; genus Ptiloglossa; species Ptiloglossa arizonensis. Next base: position 47,245 of record NW_027479695.1, read on the forward strand.
CCGTTCGCGAGATGTGGCAGTTTGGAAGTAAGAAACGCTTCAGAAACTCAAAATTTTCGCAGTTCTGATGCTCGAAACGAATAACTAGAACAGCCTAGGGGAAAACTACACATACCGTTGTAATCGGGCGAGTTTCTACTTTCAGATGCAACAGAAATTATGCGGATTGGTCAATCCGTTCGCGAGATATGGCAGTTTGGAGGTAAGAAACGCTTGAGAAACTCAAAATGTTCGCAGTTCTGATGCTCGAAACGAATAACTAGAACGGCCTAGGGAAAAAGTGCGCATACCGTTGCAATCGGGCGAGTCTCTACTTTCAGATGCAACAGAAATTTTGCGGATTGGTCAATCCGTTCGCGAGATATGGCAGTTTGGAGGTAAGAAACGCTTGAGAAACTCAAAATTTTCGCAGTTCTGATGCTAGAAACGAGTAACTAGAACGGCCTAGGGGAAAAGTACGCATACCGTTGTAATCGAGCGAGTTTCTACTTTCAGATGCAACAGAAATTTTGCGGATTGGTCAATCCGTTCGCGAAATATGGCAGTTTGGAGGTAAGAAACGCTTGAGAAACTCAAAATTTTCGCAGTTCTGATGCTAGAAACGAGTAACTAGAACGGCCTAGGGGAAAAGTACGTATACCGTTGTAATCGGGCGAGTTTCTACTTTCAGATGCAACAGAAATTTTGCGGATCGGTCAATCCGTTCGCGAGATATGGCAGTTTGGAGGTAAGAAACGCTTGAGAAACTCAAAATTTTCGAAGTTCTGATGCTCGAAACGAATAACTGGAACGGCCTAGGGGAAAACTACACACACCGTTGTAATCGGGCGAGCCTCTACTTTCAGATGCAACAGAAATTTTGCGGATCGGTCAATCCGTTCGCGAGATATGGCAGTTTGGAGGTAAGAAACGCTTGAGAAACTCAAAATTGTCGCAGTTCTGACGCTCGCAACGAATAACTAGAACGGCCTAGGGGAGAAGTACGCATACCGTTATAATCGGGCGAGTGTCTACTTTCAGATGCAACAGAAATTTTGCGGATTGATAGTTCCGTTCGCGAGATATGGCAGTTTGGAGATAAGAAACGCTTTAGAAACTCAAAATTTTTGCAGTTCTGATGCTTGAAACGAATAACTAGAACGGCCTAGGGGAAAAGTACGCATACCGTTGTAATTGGGCGAGTGTCTACTTTCAGATGCAACAGAAATTTTGCGGATTGGTCCATCCGTTCGCGAGATATGGCAGTTTGGAGGTAAGAAACGCTTGAGAAACTCAAAATTTTCGCAGTTCTGATACTAGAAACGAGTAACTAGGACGGCCTAAGGGAAAAGTACGCATACCGTTGTAATCGGGCGCGTTTCCACTTTCAGATGCAACAGAAATTTTGCGGATTGATAGCTCCGTTCGCGAGATATGGCAGTTTGGAGATAAGAAACGCTTTAGAAACTCAAAATTTTTGCAGTTCTGATGCTCGAAACGAATAACTGGAACGGCCTAGGGGAAAAGTACGCATACCGTTGTAATCGGGCGAGTCTCTACTTTCAGATGCAACAGAAATTTTGCGGATTGGTCAATCCGTTCGCGAGATATGGCAGTTTGGAGGTAAGAAACGCTTGAGAAACTCAAAATTTTCGCAGTTCTGATGCTCGAAACGAATAACTGGAACGGCCTAGGGGAAAACTACACATACCGTTGTAATCGGGCGAGTTTCTACTTTCAGATGCAACAGAAATTTTGCGGATTTGTCGATCCGTTCGCGTGATGTGGCAGTTTGGAAGTAAGAAACGCTTCAGAAACTCAAAATTTTCGCAGTTCTGATGCTCGAAACGAATAACTAGAACGGCCTAGGGGAAAACTACACCTACCGTTGTAATCGGGCGAGTTTCTACTTTCAGATGCAACAGAAATTATGCGGATTGGTCAATCCGTTCGCGAGATATGGCAGTTTGGAGGTAAGAAACGCTTGAGAAACTCAAAATGTTCGCAGTTCTGATGCTCGAAACGAATAACTAGAACGGCCTAGGGAAAAAGTGCGCATACCGTTGCAATCGGGCGAGTCTCTACTTTCAGATGCAACAGAAATTTTGCGGATTTGTCGATCCGTTCGCGAGATGTGGCAGTTTGGAAGTAAGAAACGCTTCAGAAACTCAAAATTTTCGCAGTTCTGATGCTCGAAACGAATAACTAGAACAGCCTAGGGGAAAACTACACATACCGTTGTAATCGGGCGAGTTTCTACTTTCAGATGCAACAGAAATTATGCGGATTGGTCAATCCGTTCGCGAGATATGGCAGTTTGGAGGTAAGAAACGCTTGAGAAACTCAAAATGTTCGCAGTTCTGATGCTCGAAACGAATAACTAGAACGGCCTAGGGAAAAAGTGCGCATACCGTTGCAATCGGGCGAGTCTCTACTTTCAGATGCAACAGAAATTTTGCGGATCGGTCAATCCGTTCGCGAGATATGGCAGTTTGGAGGTAAGAAACGCTTGAGAAACTCAAAATTTTCGCAGTTCTGATGCTCGAAACGAATAACTGGAACGGCCTAGGGGAAAACTACACACACCGTTGTAATCGGGCGAGCCTCTACTTTCAGATGCAACAGAAATTTTGCGGATCGGTCAATCCGTTCGCGAGATATGGCAGTTTGGAGGTAAGAAACGCTTGAGAAACTCAAAATTTTCGCAGTTCTGACGCTCGCAACGAATAACTAGAACGGCCTAGGGGAGAAGTACGCATACCGTTATAATCGGGCGAGTGTCTACTTTCAGATGCAACAGAAATTTTGCGGATTGATAGTTCCGTTCGCGAGATATGGCAGTTTGGAGATAAGAAACGCTTTAGAAACTCAAAATTTTTGCAGTTCTGATGCTTGAAACGAATAACTAGAACGGCCTAGGGGAAAAGTACGCATACCGTTGTAATTGGGCGAGTGTCTACTTTCAGATGCAACAGAAATTTTGCGGATTGGTCCATCCGTTCGCGAGATATGGCAGTTTGGAGGTAAGAAACGCTTGAGAAACTCAAAATTTTCGCAGTTCTGATACTAGAAACGAGTAACTAGAACGGCCTAAGGGAAAAGTACGCATACCGTTGTAATCGGGCGAGTTTCCACTTTCAGATGCAACAGAAATTTTGCGGATTGATCAATCCGTTCGCGAGATATGGCAGTTTGGAAATAAGAAACGCTTGAGAAACTCAAAATTTTCGCAGTTCTGATACTCGAAACGAATGACTAGAACGGCCTAGGGGAGAAGTACGCATACCGTTGTAATCGGGCGAGTGTCTACTTTCAGATGCAACAGAAATTTTGCGGATTGATAGCTCCGTTCGCGAGATATGGCAGTTTGGAGATAAGAAACGCTTTAGAAACTCAAAATTTTTGCAGTTCTGATGCTCGAAACGAATAACTGGAACGGCCTAGGGGAAAAGTGCCCATACCGTTGTAATCGGGCGAGTTTCTAAATTCAGATGCAACAGAAATTTTGCGGATTGGTCAATCCGTTCGCGAGATATGGCAGTTTGGAGGTAAGAAACGCTTGAGAAACTCAAAATTTTCGCAGTTCTGATGCTCGAAACGAATAACTAGAACCGCCTAGGGGAAAAGTGCGCATACCGTTGTAATCGGGCGAGTTTCTACTTTCAGATGCAACAGAAATTTTGCGGATTGGTCAATCCGTTCGCGAGATATGGCAGTTTGGAGGTAAGAAACGCTTGAGAAACTCAAAATTTTCGCAGTTCTGATGCTCGAAAAGAATAGCTGGAACGGCCTAGGGGAAAACTACACATACCGTTGTAATCGGGCGAGTTTCTAAATTCAGATGCAACAGAAATTTTGCGGATTGGTCAATCCGTTCGCGAGATATGGCAGTTTGGAGGTAAGAAACGCTTGAGAAACTCAAAATTTTCGCAGTTCTGATGCTCGAAACGAATAACTAGAACCGCCTAGGGGAAAAGTGCGCATACCGTTGTAATCGGGCGAGTTTCTACTTTCAGATGCAACAGAAATTTTGAGGATTGATAAATCCGTTCGCGAGATATGGCAGTTTGGAGATAAGAAACGCTTGAGAAACTCAAAATTTTCGCAGTTCTGATGCTCGAAACGAATGACTAGAACGGCCTAGGGGAGAAGTTCGCATACCGTTGTAATCGGGCGGGTGTCTACTTTCAGATGCAACAGAAATTTTGCGGATTGATAGTTCAGTTCGCGAGACATGGCAGTTTGGAGATAAGAAACGCTTTAGAAACTCAAAATTTTCGCAGTTCTGATGCTCGAAACGAATAACTGGAACGGCCTAGGGGAAAAGTGCGCATACCGTTGTAATCGGGCGAGTTTCTACTTTCAGATGCAACAGAAATTTTGCGGATCGGTCAATCCGTTCGCGAGATATGGCAGTTTGGATGCAAGAAACGCTTGAGAAACTCGAAATTTTCGCAGTTCTGATGCTCGAAACGAATAACTGGAACGGCCTAGGGGAAAACGACACACACCCTTGTAATCGGGCGAGTCTCTACTTTCAGATGCAACAGAAATTTTGCGGATTGGTCAATCCGTTCGCGAGATATGGAAGTTTGGAGGTAAGAAACGCTTGAGAAACTCAAAATTTTCGCAGTTCTGATACTCGAAACGAATAGCTGGAACGGCCTAGGGGAAAACTACACATACCGGTGTAATCGGGCGAGTTCCTACATTTAGATGCAACAGAAATTTTGCGGATTGGTCGATCCGTTCGCGAGATGCGGCAGTTTGGAAGTAAGAAACGCTTGAGGAACTCAAAATTTTCGGAGTTCTGATGCTCGAATCGAATAACTAGAACGGCCTAGGGGGAAAATACACCTACCGTTGTAATCGGGCGAGTTTCTACTTTCAGATGCAACAGAAATTTTGCGGATTGGACAATCCGTTCGCGAGATATGGCAGTTTGGAGGTAAGAAACGCTTGAGAAACTCAAAATTTTCGCAGTTCTGATGCTCGAAACGAATAGCTGGAACGGCCTAGGGGAAAACTACACATACCGTTGTAATCGGGCGAGTTTCTACTTTCAGATGCAACAGAAATTTTGCGGATTGATCAATCCGTTCGCGAGATATGGCAGTTTGGAGATAAGAAACGCTTGTGAAACTCAAAATTTTCGCAGTTCTGATGCTCGAAACGAATAGCTGGAACGGCCTAGGGGAAAACTACACATACCCTTGTAATCGGGCGAGTTTCTACATTCAGAAGCAACAGAAATTTTGCGGATTGGTCGATCCGTTAGCGAGATGCGGCTGTTTGGAAGTAAGAAACGCTTGAGGAACTCAAAATTTTCGCAGTTCTGATGCTCGAAACGAATAACTAGAACGGCCTAGGGGAAAAGTGCGCATACCGTTGTAATCGGGCGAGTTTCTACTTTCAAATTCAACAGAAATTTTGCGGATTGGTCAATCCGTTCGCGAGATATGGCCGTTTGGATGTAAGAAACGCTTGAGAAACTCAGAATTTTCGCAGTTCTGATGCTCGAAACGAATGACTAGAACGGCCTAGGGGAAAAGTGCGCATACCGTTGTAATCGGGCGAGTTTCTACTTTCATAAGCAACAGAAATTTTGCGGATTGGTCAATCCGTTCGCGAGATATGGCAGCTTGGAGGTAAGAAACGCTTGAGAAACTCAAAATTTTCGCAGTTCTGATGCTCGAAATGAATAACTAGAACGGCCTAGGGGAGAAGTACGCATACCGTTGTAATCGGGCGAGTTTCTACTTTCAGATGCAACAGAAATTTTGCGGATCGGTCAATCCGTTCGCGAGATATGGCAGTTTGGAGATAAGAAACGCTTGAGAAACTCAAAATTTTCGCAGTTCTGATGCTCGAAACGAATAACTAGGACCGCCTAGGGGAAAAGGGCGCATACCGTTGTAATCGGGCGAGTTTCTACTTTCAGATGCAACAGAAATTTTGCGGATTGATCAATCCGTTCGCGAGATATGGCAGTTTGGAGATAAGAAACGCTTGTGAAACTCAAAATTTTCGCAGTTCTGATGCTCGAAACGAATGACTAGAACGGCCTAGGGGAGAAGTACGTATACCGTTGTAATCGGGCGAGTGTCTACTTTCAGATGCAACAGAAATTTTGCGGATCGGTCAATCCGTTCGCGAGATATGGCAGTTTGGAGGTAAGAAACGCTTGAGAAACTCAAAATTTGCGCAGTTCTGATGCTTGAAACGAATAACTAGAACGGCCTAGGGGAAAAGTGCGCATACCGTTGTAATCGGGCGAGTTTCTACTTTCAAATTCAACAGAAATTTTGCGGATTGGTCAATCCGTTCGCGAGATATGGCCGTTTGGATGTAAGAAACGCTTGAGAAACTCAGAATTTTCGCAGTTCTGATGCTCGAAACGAATGACTAGAACGGCCTAGGGGAAAAGTGCGCATACCGTTGTAATCGGGCGAGTTTCTACTTTCAGAAGCAACAGAAATTTTGCGGATTGGTCAATCCGTTCGCGAGATATGGCAGTTTGGAGGTAAGAAACGCTTGAGAAACTCAAAATTTTCGCAGTTCTGATGCTCGAAATGAATAACTAGAACGGCCTAGGGGAGAAGTACGCATACCGTTGTAATCGGGCGAGTTTCTACTTTCAGATGCAACAGAAATTTTGCGGATCGGTCAATCCGTTCGCGAGATATGGCAGTTTGGAGATAAGAAACGCTTGAGAAACTCAAAATTTTCGCAGTTCTGATGCTCGAAACGAATGACTAGAACGGCCTAGGGGAGAAGTACGCATACCGTTGTAATCGGGCGAGTTTCTACTTTCACAAGCAACAGAAATTTTGCGGATTGATCAATCCGTTCGCGAGACATGGCAGTTTGGAGATAAGAAACGCTTTAGAATCTCAAAATTTTCGCAGTTCTGATGCTCGAAACGAATAACTAGAACGGCCAAGGGGAAAAGTGCGCGTACCTTTGTAATCGGGCGAGTTTCTACTTTCAGATGCAACAGAAATTTTGCGGATTGGACGATCCGTTCGCGAGATGCGGCAGTTTGGAAGTAAGAAACGCTTCAGGAACTCAAAATTTTCGCAGTTCTGATGCTCGAAACGAATAACTAGAACGGCCTAGGGGGAAAATACACCAACCGTTGTAATCGGGCGAGTTTCTACTTTCAGATGCAACAGAAATTTTGCGGATTGGTCAATCCGTTCGCGAGATATGGCAGTTTGGAGGTAAGAAACGCTTGAGAAACTCAAAATTTTCGCAGTTCTGATGCTCGAAACGAATAACTAGAACCGACTAGGGGAAAAGTGCGCATACCGTTGTAATCGGGCGAGTTTCTACTTTCAGATGCAACAGAAATTTTGCGGATTGATCAATCCGTTCGCGAGATATGGCAGTTTGGAGATAAGAAACGCTTGTGAAACTCAAAATTTTCGCAGTTCTGATGCTCGAAACGAATGACTAGAACGGCCTAAGGGAAAACTACACATACCGTTGTAATCGGGCGCGTTTCTACTTTCAGATGCAACAGAAATTTTGCGGATTGGTCGATCCGTTCGCGAGATGCGGCAGTTTGGAGGTAAGAAACGCTTGAGAAACTCTAAATTTTCGCAGTTCTGATGCTCGAAACGAATAACTAGGACCGCCTAGGGGAAAAGTGCGCATACCGTTGTAATCGGGCGAGTCTCTACTTTCAGATGCAACAGAAATTTTGAGGATTGGTCAATCCGTTCGCGAGATATGGCAGTTTGGATGTAAGAAACGCTTGAGAAACTCAAAATTTTCGCAGTTCTGATGCTCGAAACGAATAGCTGGAACGGCCTAGGGGAAAACAACACATACCGTTGTAATCGGGCGAGTCTCTACTTTCAGATGCAACAGAAATTTTGCGGATTGGTCAATCCGTTCGCGAGATATGGAAGTTTGGAGGTAAGAAACGCTTGAGAAACTCAAAATTTTCGCAGTTCTGATGCTCGAAACGAATAGCTGGAACGGCCTAGGGGAGAAGTACGTATACCGTTGTAATCGGGCGAGTGTCTACTTTCAGATGCAACAGAAATTTTGCGGATCGGTCAATCCGTTCGCGAGATATGGCAGTTTGGAGGTAAGAAACGCTTGAGAAACTCAAAATTTGCGCAGTTCTGATGCTTGAAACGAATAACTAGAACGGCCTAGGGGAAAAGTGCGCATACCGATGTAATCGGGCGAGTTTCTACTTTCAAATTCAACAGAAATTTTGCGGATTGATCAATCCGTTCGCGAGATATGGCAGTTTGGAGATAAGAAACGCTTTAGAAACTCGAAATTTTCGCAGTTCTGATGCTCGAAACGAATAACTGGAACGGCCTAGGGGAAAACGACACACACCGTTGTAATCGGGCGAGTCTCTACTTTCAGATGCAACAGAAATTTTGCGGATTGGTCAATCTGTTCGCGAGATATGGAAGTTTGGAGGTAAGAAACGCTTGAGAAACTCAAAATTTTCGCAGTTCTGATGCTCGAAACGAATAGCTGGAACGGCCTAGGGGAAAACTACACATACCGTTGTAATCGGGCGAGTTCCTACATTTAGATGCAACAGAAATTTTGCGGATTGGTCGATCCGTTCGCGAGATGCGGCAGTTTGGAAGTAAGAAACGCTTGAGGAACTCAAAATTTTCGGAGTTCTGATGCTCGAAACGAATAACTAGAACGGCCTAGGGGGAAAATACACCTACCGTTGTAATCGGGCGAGTTTCTACTTTCAGATGCAACAGAAATTTTGCGGATTGGACAATCCGTTCGCGAGATATGGCAGTTTGTAGGTAAGAAACGCTTGAGAAACTCAAAATTTTCGCAGTTCTGATGCTCGAAACGAATAACTGGAACGGCCTAGGGGAAAACTACACACACCGTTGTAATCGGGCGAGTCTCTACTTTCAGATGCAACAAAAATTTTGCGGATTGGTCAATCCGTTCGCGAGATATGGCAGTTTGGAGGTAAGAAACGCTTGAGAAACTCAAAATTTTCGCAGTTCTGATGCTCGAAATGAATAACTAGAACGGCCTAGGGGAGAAGTACGCATACCGTTGTAATCGGGCGAGTTTCTACTTTCAAATTCAACAGAAATTTTGCGGATTGGTCAATCCGTTCGCGAGATATGGCCGTTTGGATGTAAGAAACGCTTGAGAAACTCAGAATTTTCGCAGTTCTGATGCTCGAAACGAATGGCTAGAACGGCCTAGGGGAAAAGTGCGCATACCGTTGTAATCGGGCGAGTTTCTACTTTCATAAGCAACAGAAATTTTGCGGATTGGTCAATCCGTTCGCGAGATATGGCAGCTTGGAGGTAAGAAACGCTTGAGAAACTCAAAATTTTCGCAGTTCTGATGCTCGAAATGAATAACTAGAACGGCCTAGGGGAGAAGTACGCATACCGTTGTAATCGGGCGAGTTTCTACTTTCAGATGCAACAGAAATTTTGCGGATCGGTCAATCCGTTCGCGAGATATGGCAGTTTGGAGATAAGAAACGCTTGAGAAACTCAAAATTTTCGCAGTTCTGATGCTCGAAACGAATAACTAGAACCGCCTAGGGGAAAAGGGCGCATACCGTTGTAATCGGGCGAGTTTCTACTTTCAGATGCAACAGAAATTTTGCGGATTGATCAATCCGTTCGCGAGATATGGCAGTTTGGAGATAAGAAACGCTTGTGAAACTCAAAATTTTCGCAGTTCTGATGCTCGAAACGAATGACTAGAACGGCCTAGGGGAGAAGTACGTATACCGTTGTAATCGGGCGAGTGTCTACTTTCAGATGCAACAGAAATTTTGCGGATCGGTCAATCCGTTCGCGAGATATGGCAGTTTGGAGGTAAGAAACGCTTGAGAAACTCAAAATTTGCGCAGTTCTGATGTTTGAAACGAATAACTAGAACGGCCTAGGGGAAAAGTGCGCATACCGTTGTAATCGGGCGAGTTTCTACTTTCAAATTCAACAGAAATTTTGCGGATTGGTCAATCCGTTCGCGAGATATGGCCGTTTGGATGTAAGAAACGCTTGAGAAACTCAGAATTTTCGCAGTTCTGATGCTCGAAACGAATGACTAGAACGGCCTAGGGGAAAAGTGCGCATACCGTTGTAATCGGGCGAGTTTCTACTTTCAGATGCAACAGAAATTTTGCGGATTGATCAATCCGTTCGCGAGATATGGCAGTTTGAATATAAGAAACGCTTGTGAAACTCAAAATTTTCGCAGTTCTGATGCTCGAAACGAATGACTAGAACGGCCTAAGGGAAAACTACACATACCGTTGTAATCGGGCGCGTTTCTACTTTCAGATGCAACAGAAATTTTGCGGATTGGTCAATCCGTTCGCGAGATATGGCAGTTTGGATGTAAGAAACGCTTGAGAAACTCAAAATTTTCGCAGTTCTGATGCTCGAAACGAATAGCTGGAACGGCCTAGGGGAAAACAACACATACCGTTGTAATCGGGCGAGTGTCTACTTTCAGATGCAACAGAAATTTTGCGGATCGGTCAATCCGTTCGCGAGATATGGCAGTTTGGAGGTAAGAAACGCTTGAGAAACTCAAAATTTGCGCAGTTCTGATGCTTGAAACGAATAACTAGAACGGCCTAGGGGAAAAGTGCGCATACCGATGTAATCGGGCGAGTTTCTACTTTCAAATTCAACAGAAATTTTGCGGATTGATCAATCCGTTCGCGAGATATGGCAGTTTGGAGATAAGAAACGCTTTAGAAACTCGAAATTTTCGCAGTTCTGATGCTCGAAACGAATAACTGGAACGGCCTAGGGGAAAACGACACACACCGTTGTAATCGGGCGAGTCTCTACTTTCAGATGCAACAGAAATTTTGCGGATTGGTCAATCTGTTCGCGAGATATGGAAGTTTGGAGGTAAGAAACGCTTGAGAAACTCAAAATTTTCGCAGTTCTGATGCTCGAAACGAATAGCTGGAACGGCCTAGGGGAAAACTACACATACCGTTGTAATCGGGCGAGTTCCTACATTTAGATGCAACAGAAATTTTGCGGATTGGTCGATCCGTTCGCGAGATGCGGCAGTTTGGAAGTAAGAAACGCTTGAGGAACTCAAAATTTTCGGAGTTCTGATGCTCGAAACGAATAACTAGAACGGCCTAGGGGGAAAATACACCTACCGTTGTAATCGGGCGAGTTTCTACTTTCAGATGCAACAGAAATTTTGCGGATTGGACAATCCGTTCGCGAGATATGGCAGTTTGGAGGTAAGAAACGCTTGAGAAACTCAAAATTTTCGCAGTTCTGATGCTCGAAACGAATAACTGGAACGGCCTAGGGGAAAACTACACACACCGTTGTAATCGGGCGAGTCTCTACTTTCAGATGCAACAAAAATTTTGCGGATTGGTCAATCCGTTCGCGAGATATGGCAGTTTGGAGGTAAGAAACGCTTGAGAAACTCAAAATTTTCGCAGTTCTGATGCTCGAAATGAATAACTAGAACGGCCTAGGGGAGAAGTACGCATACCGTTGTAATCGGGCGAGTTTCTACTTTCAGATGCAACAGAAATTTTGCGGATCGGTCAATCCGTTCGCGAGATATGGCAGTTTGGAGATAAGAAACGCTTGAGAAACTCAAAATTTTCGCAGTTCTGATGCTCGAAACGAATGACTAGAACGGCCTAGGGGAGAAGTACGCATACCGTTGTAATCGGGCGAGTCTCTACTTTCACAAGCAACAGAAATTTTGCGGATTGATCAATCCGTTCGCGAGACATGGCAGTTTGGAGATAAGAAACGCTTTAGAATCTCAAAATTTTCGTAGTTCTGATGCTCGAAACGAATAACTAGAACGGCCAAGGGGAAAAGTGCGCATACCTTTGTAATCGGGCGAGTTTCTACTTTCAGATGCAACAGAAATTTTGCGGATTGGACGATCCGTTCGCGAGATGCGGCAGTTTGGAAGTAAGAAACGCTTCAGGAACTCAAAATTTTCGCGGTTCTGATGCTCGAAACGAATAACTAGAACGGCCTAGGGGGAAAATACACCTACCGTTGTAATCGGGCGAGTTTCTACTTTCAGATGCAACAGAAATTTTGCGGATTGGTCAATCCGTTCGCGAGATATGGCAGTTTGGTGGTAGGAAACGCTTGAGAAACTCAAAATTTTCACAGTTCTGATGCTCGAAACGAATAACTAGAACCGCCTAGGGGAAAAGTGCGCATACCGTTGTAATCGGGCGAGTTTCTACTTTCAGATGCAACAGAAATTTTGCGGATTGATCAATCCGTTCGCGAGATATGGCAGTTTGGAGATAAGAAACGCTTGTGAAACTCAAAATTTTCGCAGTTCTGATGCTCGAAACGAATGACCAGAACGGCCTAGGGGAAAACTACACATACCGTTGTAATCGGGCGCGTTTCTACTTTCAGATGCAACAGAAATTTTGCGGATTGGTCGATCCGTTCGCGAGATGCGGCAGTTTGGAGGTAAGAAACGCTTGAGAAACTCAAAATTTTCGCAGTTCTGATGCTCGAAACGAATAACTAGGACCGCCTAGGGGAAAAGTGCGCATACCGTTGTAATCGGGCGAGTCTCTACTTTCAGATGCAACAGAAATTTTGCGGATTGGTCAATCCGTTCGCGAGATATGGCAGTTTGGATGTAAGAAACGCTTGAGAAACTCAAAATTTTCGCAGTTCTGATGCTCGAAACGAATAGCTGGAACGGCCTAGGGGAAAACTACACATACCGTTGTAATCGGGCGCGTTTCTACTTTCAGATGCAACAGAAATTTTGCGGATTGGTCAATCCGTTCGCGAGATATGGCAGTTTGGTGGTAAGAAACGCTTGAGAAACTCAAAATTTTCGCAGTTCTGATGCTCGAAACGAATAACTAGAACCGCCTAGGGGAAAAGTGCGCATACCGTTGTAATCGGGCGAGTTTCTACTTTCAGATGCAACAGAAATTTTGCGGATTGATCAATCCGTTCGCGAGATATGGCAGTTTGGAGATAAGAAACGCTTGTGAAACTCAAAATTTTCGCAGTTCTGATGCTCGAAACGAATGACCAGAACGGCCTAGGGGAAAACTACACATACCGTTGTAATCGGGCGCGTTTCTACTTTCACATGCAACAGAAATTTTGCGGATTGGTCGATCCGTTCGCGAGATGCGGCAGTTTGGAGGTAAGAAACGCTTGAGAAACTCAAAATTTTCGCAGTTCTGATGCTCGAAACGAATAACTAGGACCGCCTAGGGGAAAAGTGCGCATACCGTTGTAATCGGGCGAGTCTCTACTTTCAGATGCAACAGAAATTTTGCGGATTGGTCAATCCGTTCGCGAGATATGGCAGTTTGGATGTAAGAAACGCTTGAGAAACTCAAAATTTTCGCAGTTCTGATGCTCGAAACGAATAGCTGGAACGGCCTAGGGGAAAACTACACATACCGTTGTAATCGGGCGCGTTTCTACTTTCAGATGCAACAGAAATTTTGCGGATTGGTCGATCCGTTCGCGAGATATGGCAGTTTGGATGTAAGAAACGCTTGAGAAACTCGAAATTTTCGCAGTTCTGATGCTAGAAACGAGTAACTAGAACGGCGTAGGGGAAAAGTGCGCATAGCGTTGTAATCGACCGAGATTCTACTTTCAGATGCAACAGAAATTTTGCAGATCGGTCAATCTGTTCGCGAGATATGGCAGTTTGAAGGTAAGAAACGCTTGAGAAACTCAAAATTTGCGCAGTTCTAATGCTTGAAACGAATAACTAGAACGGCCTAGGGGAAAAGTGGGCATACCGTTGTAAACGGGCGAATGTCTACTTTCAGATGCAACAGAAATTTTGCGGATCGGTCAATCCGTTCGCAAGATATGGCAGTTTGAAGGTAAGAAACGCTTGAGAAACTCAAAATTTGCGCAGTTCTGATGCTTGAAACGAATAACTAGAACGGCCTAGGGGAAAAGTGGGCATACCTTTGTAATCGGGCGAATGTCTACTTTCAGATGCAACAGAAATTTTGCGGAGCGGTCAATCCGTTCGCGAGATATGGCAGTTTGGATGCAAGAAACGCTTGAGAAACTCGAAATTTTCGCAGTTCTGATGCTCGAAACGAATAACTGGAACGGCCTAGGGGAAAACTACACATACCGTTGTAATCGGGCGAGTCTCTACTTTCAGATGCAACAGAAATTTTGCGGATTGGTCGATCCGTTCGCGAGATATGGCAGTTTGGATGTAAGAAACGCTTGAGAAACTCGAAATTTTCGCAGTTCTGATGCTCGAAACGAATAACTGGAACGGCCTTGGGGAAAACTACACATACCGTTGTAATCGGGCGAGTTTCTACTTTCAGATGCAACAGAAATTTTGCGGATTGGTCGATCCGTTCGCGAGATATGGCAGTTTGGAAATAAGAAACGCTCGAGAAACTCAAAATTTTCGCAGTTCTGATGCTAGAAACGAGTAACTAGAACGGCGTAGGGGCAAAGTGCGCATAGCGTTGTAATCGGTCGAGATTCTACTTTCAGATGCAACAGAAATTTTGCGGATCGGTCAATCCGTTCGCGAGATATGGCAGTTTGAAGGTAAGAAACGCTTGAGAGACTCAAAATTTGCGCAGTTCTGATGCTTGAAACGAATAACTAGAACGGCCTAGGGGAAAAGTGGGCATACCGTTGTAATCGGGCGAATGTCTACTTTCAGATGCAACAGAAATTTTGCGGATCGGTCAATCCGTTCGCGAGATATGGCAGTTTGGATGCAAGAAACGCTTGAGAAACTCGAAATTTTCGCAGTTCTGATGCTCGAAACGAATAACTGGAACGGCCTAGGGGAAAACTACACATACCGTTGTAATCGGGCGAGTTTCTACATTCAGATGCAACAGAAATTTTGCGGATTGGTCAATCCGTTCGCGAGATATGGCAGTTTGGAGGTAAGAAACGCTTGAGAAACTCAAAATTTTCGCAGTTCTGATGCTCGAAACGTATAACTAGAACCGCCTAGGGGAAAAGTGCGCATACCCTTGTAATCGGGCGAGTTTCTACTTTCAGATGCAACAGAAATTTTGCGGATTCATCAATCCGTTCGCGAGATATGGCAGTTTGGAGATAAGAAAGGCTTGAGAAACTCAAAATTTTCGCAGTTCTGATGCTCGAAACGAATGACTAGAACGGCCTAGGGGAGAAGTACGCATACCGTTGTAATCGGGCGAGTGTCTACTTTCAGATGCAACAGAAATTTTGCGGATCGGTCAATCCGTTCGCGAGATATGGCAGTTTGGAGATAAGCAACGCTTTAGAAACTCAAAATTTTCGCAGTTCTGATGCTCGAAACGAATAACTGGAATGGCCTAGGGGAAAAGTGGGCATACCGTTGTAATCGGGCGAGTTTCTACTTTCAGATGCAACAGAAATTTTGCGGATTGGTCGATCCGTTCGCGAGATGCGGCTGTTTGGAAGTAAGAAACGGTTGAGAAACTCAAAATTTTCGCAGTTCTGATGCCCGAAACGAATAACTGGAACCGCCTAGGGGAAAAGTGCGCATACCGTTGTAATCGGGCGAGTTTCTACTTTCAGATGCAACAGAAATTTTGCGGATTGATCAACCCGTTCGCAAGATATGGCAGTTTGGAGATGAGAAACGCTTGAGAAACTCAAAATTTTCGCAGTTCTGATGCTCGAAACGAATGACTAGAACGGCCTAGGGGAGAAGTACGTATACCGTTGTAATCGGGCGAGTGTCTACTTTCAGATGCAACAGAAATTTTGCGGATCGGTCAATCCGTTCGCGAGATATGGCAGTTTGGATGTAAGAAACGCTTGAGAAACTCAAAATTTTCGCAGTTCTGATGCTCGAAACGAATAGCTGGAACGGCCTAGGGGAATACTACGCATACCGTTCTAATCGGGCGAGTTTCTACTTTCAGATGCAACAGAAATTTTGCGGATTGGTCGATCCGTTCGCGAGATGCGGCAGTTTGGAAGTAAGAAACGCTTGAGAAACTCAAAATTTTCGCAGTTCTGATGCTCGAAACGAATAACTAGAACCGCCTAGGGGAAAAGTGCGCATACCGTTGTAATCGGGCGAGTTTCTACTTTCAGATGCAACAGAAATTTTTCGGATTGATCAATCCGTTCGCGAGATAGGGCAGTTTGGAGATAAGAAACACTTGAGAAACTCAAAATTTTCGCAGTTCTGATGCTCGAAACGAATGACTAGAACGGCCTAGGGGAGACGTACGTATACCGTTGTAATCGGGCGAGTCTCTACTTTCAGATGCAACAGAAATTTTGCGGATTGGTCAATCCGTTCGCGAGATATGGCAGTTTGGATGTAAGAAACGCTTGAGAAACTCAAAATTTTCGCAGATCTGATGCTCGAAACGAATAGCTGGAACGGCCTAGGGGAATACTACACATACCGTTGTAATCGGGCGAGTTTCTACTTTCAGATGCAACAGAAATTTTGCGGATTGGTCGATCAGTTCGCGAGATATGGCAGTTTGGAAATAAGAAACGCTTGAGAAACTTACAATTTTCGCAGTTCTGATGCTAGAAATGAGTAACTAGAACGGCGTAGGGGAAAAGTGCGCATAGCGTTGTAATCGGTCGAGATTCTACTTTCAGATGCAACAGAAATTTTGCGGATCGGTCAATCCGTTCGCGAGATATGGCAGTTTGAAGGTAAGAAACGCTTGAGAAACTCAAAATTTGCGCAGTTCAGATGCTTGAAACGAATAACTAGAACGGCCTAGGGGAAAAGTGGGCATACCGTTGTAATCGGGCGAGTTTCTACTTTCAGATGCAACAGAAATTTTGCGGATTGGTCGATCCGTTCGCGAGATGTGGCAGTTTGGAAATAAGAAACGCTTGAGAAACTCAAAATTTTCGCAGTTCTGATGCTCGAAACGAATAGCTGGAACGGCCTAGGGGAAAACTACACATACCGTTGTAATCTGGCGAGTGTCTACTTTCAGATGCAACAGAAATTTTGCGGATCGGTCGATCCGTTCGCGAGATGCGGCAGTTTGGAAGTAAGAAACGCTTGAGAAACTCAAAATTTTCGCAGTTCTGAAGCTCGAAACGAATGACTAGAACGGCCTAGGGGAGAAGTACGCATACCGTTGTAATCTGGCGAGTGTCTACTTTCAGATGCAACAGAAATTTTGCGGATCGGTCAATCCGTTCGCGAGATATGGCAGTTTGGATGTAAGAAACGCTAGAGAAACTCGAAATTTTCGCAGTTCTGATGCTCGAAACGAATAACTGGAACGGCCTAGGGGAAAACTACACATACCGTTGTAATCGGGCGAGTCTCTACTTTCAGATGCAACAGAAATTTTGCGGATCGGTCAATCCGTTCGCGAGATATGGCAGTTTGGAGATAAGAAACGCTTGAGAAACTCAAAATTTTCGCAGTTCTGATGCTCGAAACGAATGACTAGAACGGCCTAGGGGAGAAGTACGCATACCGTTGTAATCGGGCGAGTGTCTACTTTCAGATGCAACAGAAATTTTGCGGATCGGTCAATCCGTTCGCGAGATATGGCAGTTTGGAGATAAGCAACGCTTTAGAAACTCAAAATTTTCGCAGTTCTGATGCTCGAAACGAATAACTGGAATGGCCTAGGGGAAAAGTGGGCATACCGTTGTAATCGGGCGAGTTTCTACTTTCAGATGCAACAGAAATTTTGCGGATTGGTCGATCCGTTCGCGAGATGCGGCTGTTTGGAAGTAAGAAACGGTTGAGAAACTCAAAATTTTCGCAGTTCTGATGCCCGAAACGAATAACTGGAACCGCCTAGGGGAAAAGTGCGCATACCGTTGTAATCGGGCGAGTTTCTACTTTCAGATGCAACAGAAATTTTGCGGATTGATCAACCCGTTCGCAAGATATGGCAGTTTGGAGATGAGAAACGCTTGAGAAACTCAAAATTTTCGCAGTTCTGATGCTCGAAACGAATGACTAGAACGGCCTAGGGGAGAAGTACGTATACCGTTGTAATCGGGCGAGTGTCTACTTTCAGATGCAACAGAAATTTTGCGGATCGGTCAATCCGTTCGCGAGATATGGCAGTTTGGATGTAAGAAACGCTTGAGAAACTCAAAATTTTCGCAGTTCTGATGCTCGAAACGAATAGCTGGAACGGCCTAGGGGAATACTACGCATACCGTTCTAATCGGGCGAGTTTCTACTTTCAGATGCAACAGAAATTTTGCGGATTGGTCGATCCGTTCGCGAGATGCGGCAGTTTGGAAGTAAGAAACGCTTGAGAAACTCAAAATTTTCGCAGTTCTGATGCTCGAAACGAATAACTAGAACCGCCTAGGGGAAAAGTGCGCATACCGTTGTAATCGGGCGAGTTTCTACTTTCAGATGCAACAGAAATTTTTCGGATTGATCAATCCGTTCGCGAGATAGGGCAGTTTGGAGATAAGAAACACTTGAGAAACTCAAAATTTTCGCAGTTCTGATGCTCGAAACGAATGACTAGAACGGCCTAGGGGAGACGTACGTATACCGTTGTAATCGGGCGAGTCTCTACTTTCAGATGCAACAGAAATTTTGCGGATTGGTCAATCCGTTCGCGAGATATGGCAGTTTGGATGTAAGAAACGCTTGAGAAACTCAAAATTTTCGCAGATCTGATGCTCGAAACGAATAGCTGGAACGGCCTAGGGGAATACTACACATACCGTTGTAATCGGGCGAGTTTCTACTTTCAGATGCAACAGAAATTTTGCGGATTGGTCGATCAGTTCGCGAGATATGGCAGTTTGGAAATAAGAAACGCTTGAGAAACTTACAATTTTCGCAGTTCTGATGCTAGAAATGAGTAACTAGAACGGCGTAGGGGAAAAGTGCGCATAGCGTTGTAATCGGTCGAGATTCTACTTTCAGATGCAACAGAAATTTTGCGGATCGGTCAATCCGTTCGCGAGATATGGCAGTTTGAAGGTAAGAAACGCTTGAGAAACTCAAAATTTGCGCAGTTCAGATGCTTGAAACGAATAACTAGAACGGCCTAGGGGAAAAGTGGGCATACCGTTGTAATCGGGCGAGTTTCTACTTTCAGATGCAACAGAAATTTTGCGGATTGGTCGATCCGTTCGCGAGATGTGGCAGTTTGGAAATAAGAAACGCTTGAGAAACTCAAAATTTTCGCAGTTCTGATGCTCGAAACGAATAGCTGGAACGGCCTAGGGGAAAACTACACATACCGTTGTAATCTGGCGAGTGTCTACTTTCAGATGCAACAGAAATTTTGCGGATCGGTCGATCCGTTCGCGAGATGCGGCAGTTTGGAAGTAAGAAACGCTTGAGAAACTCAAAATTTTCGCAGTTCTGAAGCTCGAAACGAATGACTAGAACGGCCTAGGGGAGAAGTACGCATACCGTTGTAATCTGGCGAGTGTCTACTTTCAGATGCAACAGAAATTTTGCGGATCGGTCAATCCGTTCGCGAGATATGGCAGTTTGGATGTAAGAAACGCTAGAGAAACTCGAAATTTTCGCAGTTCTGATGCTCGAAACGAATAACTGGAACGGCCTAGGGGAAAACTACACATACCGTTGTAATCGGGCGAGTCTCTACTTTCAGATGCAACAGAAATTTTGCGGATCGGTCAATCCGTTCGCGAGATATGGCAGTTTGGAGATAAGAAACGCTTGAGAAACTCAAAATTTTCGCAGTTCTGATGCTCGAAACGAATGACTAGAACGGCCTAGGGGAGAAGTACGCATACCGTTGTAATCGGGCGAGTTTCTACTTTCACAAGCAACAGAAATTTTGCGGATTGATCAATCCGTTCGCGAGACATGGCAGTTTGGAGATAAGAAACGCTTTAGAATCTCAAAATTTTCGCAGTTCTGATGCTCGAAACGAATAACTAGAACGGCCAAGGGGAAAAGTGCGCGTACCTTTGTAATCGGGCGAGTTTCTACTTTCAGATGCAACAGAAATTTTGCGGATTGGACGATCCGTTCGCGAGATGCGGCAGTTTGGAAGTAAGAAACGCTTCAGGAACTCAAAATTTTCGCAGTTCTGATGCTCGAAACGAATAACTAGAACGGCCTAGGGGGAAAATACACCTACCGTTGTAATCGGGCGAGTTTCTACTTTCAGATGCAACAGAAATTTTGCGGATTGGTCAGTCCGCTCGCGAGATATGGCAGTTTGGAGGTAAGAAACGCTTGAGAAACTCAAAATTTTCGCAGTTCTGATGCTCGAAACGAATAACTAGAACCGACTAGGGGAAAAGTGCGCATACCGTTGTAATCGGGCGAGTTTCTACTTTCAGATGCAACAGAAATTTTGCGGATTGATCAATCCGTTCGCGAGATATGGCAGTTTGGAGATAAGAAACGCTTGTGAAACTCAAAATTTTCGCAGTTCTGATGCTCGAAACGAATGACTAGAACGGCCTAAGGGAAAACTACACATACCGTTGTAATCGGGCGCGTTTCTACTTTCAGATGCAACAGAAATTTTGCGGATTGGTCGATCCGTTCGCGAGATGCGGCAGTTTGGAGGTAAGAAACGCTTGAGAAACTCAAAATTTTCGCAGTTCTGATGCTCGAAACGAATAACTAGGACCGCCTAGGGGAAAAGTGCGCATACCGTAGTAATCGGGCGAGTCTCTACTTTCAGATGCAACAGAAATTTTGAGGATTGGTCAATCCGTTCGCGAGATATGGCAGTTTGGATGTAAGAAACGCTTGAGAAACTCAAAATTTTCGCAGTTCTGATGCTCGAAACGAATAGCTGGAACGGCCTAGGGGAAAACAACACATACCGTTGTAATCGGGCGAGTCTCTACTTTCAGATGCAACAGAAATTTTGCGGATTGGTCAATCCGTTCGCGAGATATGGAAGTTTGGAGGTAAGAAACGCTTGAGAAACTCAAAATTTTCGCAGTTCTGATGCTCGAAACGAATAGCTGGAACGGCCTAGGGGAGAAGTACGTATACCGTTGTAATCGGGCGAGTGTCTACTTTCAGATGCAACAGAAATTTTGCGGATCGGTCAATCCGTTCGCGAGATATGGCAGTTTGGAGGTAAGAAACGCTTGAGAAACTCAAAATTTGCGCAGTTCTGATGCTTGAAACGAATAACTAGAACGGCCTAGGGGAAAAGTGCGCATACCGATGTAATCGGGCGAGTTTCTACTTTCAAATTCAACAGAAATTTTGCGGATTGATCAATCCGTTCGCGAGATATGGCAGTTTGGAGATAAGAAACGCTTTAGAAACTCGAAATTTTCGCAGTTCTGATGCTCGAAACGAATAACTGGAACGGCCTAGGGGAAAACGACACACACCGTTGTAATCGGGCGAGTCTCTACTTTCAGATGCAACAGAAATTTTGCGGATTGGTCAATCTGTTCGCGAGATATGGAAGTTTGGAGGTAAGAAACGCTTGAGAAACTCAAAATTTTCGCAGTTCTGATGCTCGAAACGAATGACTAGAACGGCCTAGGGGAGAAGTACGCATACCGTTGTAATCGGGCGAGTGTCTACTTTCAGATGCAACAGAAATTTTGCGGATCGGTCAATCCGTTCGCGAGATATGGCAGTTTGGATGTAAGAAACGCTAGAGAAACTCGAAATTTTCGCAGTTCTGATGCTCGAAACGAATAACTGGAACGGCCTAGGGGGAAAATACACCTACCGTTGTAATCGGGCGAGTTTCTACTTTCAGATGCAACAGAAATTTTGCGGATTGGACAATCCGTTCGCGAGATATGGCAGTTTGGAGGTAAGAAACGCTTGAGAAACTCAAAATTTTCGCAGTTCTGATGCTCGAAACGAATAACTGGAACGGCCTAGGGGAAAACTACACACACCGTTGTAATCGGGCGAGTCTCTACTTTCAGATGCAACAGAAATTTTGCGGATTGGTCAATCCGTTCGCGAGATATGGCAGTTTGGAAGTAAGAAACGCTTGAGAAACTCAAAATTTTCGCAGTTCTGATGCTCGAAACGAATAGCTGGAACGGCCTAGGGGAAAACTACACATACCGTTGTAATCGGGCGAGTTTCTACATTCAGAAGCAACAGAAATTTTGCGGATTGGTCGATCCGTTAGCGAGATGCGGCTGTTTGGAAGTAAGAAACGCTTGAGGAACTCAAAATTTTCGCAGTTCTGATGCTCGAAACGAATAACTAGAACGGCCTAGGGGAAAAGTGCGCATACCGTTGTAATCGGGCGAGTTTCTACTTTCAAATTCAACAGAAATTTTGCGGATTGGTCAATCCGTTCGCGAGATATGGCCGTTTGGATGTAAGAAACGCTTGAGAAACTCAGAATTTTCGCAGTTCTGATGCTCGAAACGAATGACTAGAACGGCCTAGGGGAAAAGTGCGCATACCGTTGTAATCGGGCGAGTTTCTACTTTCATAAGCAACAGAAATTTTGCGGATTGGTCAATCCGTTCGCGAGATATGGCAGCTTGGAGGTAAGAAACGCTTGAGAAACTCAAAATTTTCGCAGTTCTGATGCTCGAAATGAATAACTAGAACGGCCTAGGGGAGAAGTACGCATACCGTTGTAATCGCGCGAGTTTCTACTTTCAGATGCAACAGAAATTTTGCGGATCGGTCAATCCGTTCGCGAGATATGGCAGTTTGGAGATAAGAAACGCTTGAGAAACTCAAAATTTTCGCAGTTCTGATGCTCGAAACGAATAACTAGAACCGCCTAGGGGAAAAGGGCGCATACCGTTGTAATCGGGCGAGTTTCTACTTTCAGATGCAACAGAAATTTTGCGGATTGATCAATCCGTTCGCGAGATATGGCAGTTTGGAGATAAGAAACGCTTGTGAAACTCAAAATTTTCGCAGTTCTGATGCTCGAAACGAATGACTAGAACGGCCTAGGGGAGAAGTACGTATACCGTTGTAATCGGGCGAGTGTCTACTTTCAGATGCAACAGAAATTTTGCGGATCGGTCAATCCGTTCGCGAGATATGGCAGTTTGGAGGTAAGAAACGCTTGAGAAACTCAAAATTTGCGCAGTTCTGATGCTTGAAACGAATAACTAGAACGGCCTAGGGGAAAAGTGCGCATACCGTTGTAATCGGGCGAGTTTCTACTTTCAAATTCAACAGAAATTTTGCGGATTGGTCAATCCGTTCGCGAGATATGGCCGTTTGGATGTAAGAAACGCTTGAGAAACTCAGAATTTTCGCAGTTCTGATGCTCGAAACGAATGACTAGAACGGCCTAGGGGAAAAGTGCGCATACCGTTGTAATCGGGCGAGTTTCTACTTTCAGATGCAACAGAAATTTTGCGGATCGGTCAATCCGTTCGCGAGATATGGCAGTTTGGAGATAAGAAACGCTTGAGAAACTCAAAATTTTCGCAGTTCTGATGCTCGAAACGAATGACTAGAACGGCCTAGGGGAGAAGTACGCATACCGTTGTAATCGGGCGAGTTTCTACTTTCACAAGCAACAGAAATTTTGCGGATTGATCAATCCGTTCGCGAGACATGGCAGTTTGGAGATAAGAAACGCTTTAGAATCTCAAAATTTTCGCAGTTCTGATGCTCGAAACGAATAACTAGAACGGCCAAGGGGAAAAGTGCGCGTACCTTTGTAATCGGGCGAGTTTCTACTTTCAGATGCAACAGAAATTTTGCGGATTGGACGATCCGTTCGCGAGATGCGGCAGTTTGGAAGTAAGAAACGCTTCAGGAACTCAAAATTTTCGCAGTTCTGATGCTCGAAACGAATAACTAGAACGGCCTAGGGGGAAAATACACCTACCGTTGTAATCGGGCGAGTTTCTACTTTCAGATGCAACAGAAATTTTGCGGATTGGTCAATCCGTTCGCGAGATATGGCAGTTTGGAGGTAAGAAACGCTTGAGAAACTCAAAATTTTCGCAGTTCTGATGCTCGAAACGAATAACTAGAACCGACTAGGGGAAAAGTGCGCATACCGTTGTAATCGGGCGAGTTTCTACTTTCAGATGCAACAGAAATTTTGCGGATTGGTCAATCCGTTCGCGAGATATGGCAGTTTGGAAGTAAGAAACGCTTGAGAAACTCAAAATTTTCGCAGTTCTGATGCTCGAAACGAATAGCTGGAACGGCCTAGGGGAAAACTACACATACCGTTGTAATCGGGCGAGTTTCTACTTTCAGAAGCAACAGAAATTTTGCGGATTGGTCGATCCGTTAGCGAGATGCGGCTGTTTGGAAGTAAGAAACGCTTGAGGAACTCAAAATTTTCGCAGTTCTGATGCTCGAAACGAATAACTAGAACGGCCTAGGGGAAAAGTGCGCATACCGTTGTAATCGGGCGAGTTTCTACTTTCAAATTCAACAGAAATTTTGCGGATTGGTCAATCCGTTCGCGAGATATGGCCGTTTGGATGTAAGAAACGCTTGAGAAACTCAGAATTTTCGCAGTTCTGATGCTCGAAACGAATGACTAGAACGGCCTAGGGGAAAAGTGCGCATACCGTTGTAATCGGGCGAGTTTCTACTTTCATAAGCAACAGAAATTTTGCGGATTGGTCAATCCGTTCGCGAGATATGGCAGCTTGGAGGTAAGAAACGCTTGAGAAACTCAAAATTTTCGCAGTTCTGATGCTCGAAATGAATAACTAGAACGGCCTAGGGGAGAAGTACGCATACCGTTGTAATCGGGCGAGTTTCTACTTTCAGATGCAACAGAAATTTTGCGGATCGGTCAATCCGTTCGCGAGATATGGCAGTTTGGAGATAAGAAACGCTTGAGAAACTCAAAATTTTCGCAGTTCTGATGCTCGAAACGAATGACTAGAACGGCCTAGGGGAGAAGTACGCATACCGTTGTAATCGGGCGAGTTTCTACTTTCACAAGCAACAGAAATTTTGCGGATTGATCAATCCGTTCGCGAGACATGGCAGTTTGGAGATAAGAAACGCTTTAGAATCTCAAAATTTTCGCAGTTCTGATGCTCGAAACGAATAACTAGAACGGCCAAGGGGAAAAGTGCGCGTACCTTTGTAATCGGGCGAGTTTCTACTTTCAGATGCAACAGAAATTTTGCGGATTGGACGATCCGTTCGCGAGATGCGGCAGTTTGGAAGTAAGAAACGCTTCAGGAACTCAAAATTTTCGCAGTTCTGATGCTCGAAACGAATAACTAGAACCGACTAGGGGAAAAGTGCGCATACCGTTGTAATCGGGCGAGTTTCTACTTTCAGATGCAACAGAAATTTTGCGGATTGATCAATCCGTTCGCGAGATATGGCAGTTTGGAGATAAGAAACGCTTGTGAAACTCAAAATTTTCGCAGTTCTGATGCTCGAAACGAATAACTAGAACCGACTAGGGGAAAAGTGCGCATACCGTTGTAATCGGGCGAGTTTCTACTTTCAGATGCAACAGAAATTTTGCGGATTGGTCAATCCGTTCGCGAGATATGGCAGTTTGGAGGTAAGAAACGCTTGAGAAACTCAAAATTTTCGCAGTTCTGATGCTCGAAACGAATAACTAGAACCGACTAGGGGAAAAGTGCGCATACCGTTGTAATCGGGCGAGTTTCTACTTTCAGATGCAACAGAAATTTTGCGGATTGATCAATCCGTTCGCGAGATATGGCAGTTTGGAGATAAGAAACGCTTGTGAAACTCAAAATTTTCGCAGTTCTGATGCTCGAAACGAATGACTAGAACGGCCTAAGGGAAAACTACACATACCGTTGTAATCGGGCGCGTTTCTACTTTCAGATGCAACAGAAATTTTGCGGATTGGTCGATCCGTTCGCGAGATGCGGCAGTTTGGAGGTAAGAAACGCTTGAGAAACTCTAAATTTTCGCAGTTCTGATGCTCGAAACGAATAACTAGGACCGCCTAGGGGAAAAGTGCGCATACCGTTGTAATCGGGCGAGTCTCTACTTTCAGATGCAACAGAAATTTTGAGGATTGGTCAATCCGTTCGCGAGATATGGCAGTTTGGATGTAAGAAACGCTTGAGAAACTCAAAATTTTCGCAGTTCTGATGCTCGAAACGAATAGCTGGAACGGCCTAGGGGAAAACAACACATACCGTTGTAATCGGGCGAGTCTCTACTTTCAGATGCAACAGAAATTTTGCGGATTGGTCAATCCGTTCGCGAGATATGGAAGTTTGGAGGTAAGAAACGCTTGAGAAACTCAAAATTTTCGCAGTTCTGATG
Source organism: Ptiloglossa arizonensis (assembly GCF_051014685.1). Lineage (NCBI taxonomy): Eukaryota > Metazoa > Arthropoda > Insecta > Hymenoptera > Colletidae > Ptiloglossa > Ptiloglossa arizonensis. The sequence goes on from NW_027479695.1 coordinate 73,390, forward strand.
CTCGAAACGAATAGCTGGAACGGCCTAGGGGAGAAGTACGTATACCGTTGTAATCGGGCGAGTGTCTACTTTCAGATGCAACAGAAATTTTGCGGATCGGTCAATCCGTTCGCGAGATATGGCAGTTTGGAGGTAAGAAACGCTTGAGAAACTCAAACTTTGCGCAGTTCTGATGCTTGAAACGAATAACTAGAACGGCCTAGGGGAAAAGTGCGCATACCGATGTAATCGGGGCGAGTTTCTACTTTCAAATTCAACAGAAATTTTGCGGATTGATCAATCCGTTCGCGAGATATGGCAGTTTGGAGATAAGAAACGCTTTAGAAACTCGAAATTTTCGCAGTTCTGATGCTCGAAACGAATAACTGGAACGGCCTAGGGGAAAACGACACACACCGTTGTAATCGGGCGAGTCTCTACTTTCAGATGCAACAGAAATTTTGCGGATTGGTCAATCTGTTCGCGAGATATGGAAGTTTGGAGGTAAGAAACGCTTGAGAAACTCAAAATTTTCGCAGTTCTGATGCTCGAAACGAATAGCTGGAACGGCCTAGGGGAAAACTACACATACCGTTGTAATCGGGCGAGTTCCTACATTTAGATGCAACAGAAATTTTGCGGATTGGTCGATCCGTTCGCGAGATGCGGCAGTTTGGAAGTAAGAAACGCTTGAGGAACTCAAAATTTTCGGAGTTCTGATGCTCGAAACGAATAACTAGAACGGCCTAGGGGGAAAATACACCTACCGTTGTAATCGGGCGAGTTTCTACTTTCAGATGCAACAGAAATTTTGCGGATTGGACAATCCGTTCGCGAGATATGGCAGTTTGGAGGTAAGAAACGCTTGAGAAACTCAAAATTTTCGCAGTTCTGATGCTCGAAACGAATAACTGGAACGGCCTAGGGGAAAACTACACACACCGTTGTAATCGGGCGAGTCTCTACTTTCAGATGCAACAAAAATTTTGCGGATTGGTCAATCCGTTCGCGAGATATGGCAGTTTGGAGGTAAGAAACGCTTGAGAAACTCAAAATTTTCGCAGTTCTGATGCTCGAAATGAATAACTAGAACGGCCTAGGGGAGAAGTACGCATACCGTTGTAATCGGGCGAGTTTCTACTTTCAGATGCAACAGAAATTTTGCGGATCGGTCAATCCGTTCGCGAGATATGGCAGTTTGGAGATAAGAAACGCTTGAGAAACTCAAAATTTTCGCAGTTCTGATGCTCGAAACGAATGACTAGAACGGCCTAGGGGAGAAGTACGCATACCGTTGTAATCGGGCGAGTCTCTACTTTCACAAGCAACAGAAATTTTGCGGATTGATCAATCCGTTCGCGAGACATGGCAGTTTGGAGATAAGAAACGCTTTAGAATCTCAAAATTTTCGTAGTTCTGATGCTCGAAACGAATAACTAGAACGGCCAAGGGGAAAAGTGCGCATACCTTTGTAATCGGGCGAGTTTCTACTTTCAGATGCAACAGAAATTTTGCGGATTGGACGATCCGTTCGCGAGATGCGGCAGTTTGGAAGTAAGAAACGCTTCAGGAACTCAAAATTTTCGCGGTTCTGATGCTCGAAACGAATAACTAGAACGGCCTTTTTTTTTTTTTTTTTATTTAACGTGGGGGAAATCTTCGAAAGACCCCCCCGCCGCCTGGGGAGGGGCGGGGGGAGTGTGGGATTCCCCGCGCCCGGAAGGAAACCCATCGGGCGCGGGACCTACCCACTAAAACCCACCACGGTGGCCATCCTCGCACTATGCAGGGGGAGCACCTGGGACCGAAGACATCATAACATCAGGTGCTCCCCCGTGCAGGGCTCTCGCGCCCGTGTCCTCCCGTTCCAGGGAAGGGAGGGGGTACTTCACCCTCCCTTCCCTGTTTTCTCCTCGGCGCTGTGGCGCCCGACGTCGGAGCAGGGCCACACTGCTCCGACGTCCCACTCCCGGGGGCCGCCCGAGGGCGGCCGCGAGTCCCACACTCGCGACCGCCCACGGCCCCCATAGCCGCGCCGGGGGCACGGCCCTGGGACCGTGCCGTCGGCGCGGCCGCACCCCGGCTCGTACGCTCCCGAGGGCGGCTCTGGCCTCTCCGCCCTCGAGAGCGTCGCCGTCCCTTACTCTACCCACCCCTCAGACGACGGGCGGTGGCACGAGCCTCAAGGGCTACGCACCCCCGCCCGCCGCTCTCAGGGTGGCCTCCCCGGCCCTTCCGGAAGCCCACCCGCCCCCGGCCTCGGACGGGGCCTCGCTCGCGGTCTCCCGCTCTCGCGAATGCGGCTCGCGGCCTCCTTCTGCGAGATTACCTCCTCGCAGAAGGAGGCCACGGCCCGCCACTTCGTCTCGCTGCCGAGCATGGCCTGTACCACGCCCGGCAGCGATAGGTCCGCCCCAATCACGGCCGTGAGGACACGGCGCCCCACCCCCCAGGCCGGACACACCTCGAGGGTGTGTTGCGCCGTGTCCTCGTCCGCTGGACAGTGCCAGCAGCGCGCCGCCTCTTCCACACCGATCCGGCACAGGTACTGACCGAAGCATCCGTGCCCGGACAGCACCTGCACCAACCGGTAGGTGAGTGAGCCGAAGCGCCTACCCAGCCACTCAAACAGGACCGGCCGGATAGCCCGGACAGTCCTCTGGCCGAACAACGGCTCGGCCAGCCGCTGCTGCCAAAGCTGCAGCATGGACTCCCGGGCCTGGCGCCTCAGGGCCTCCACCTCGCATCCCGCCAGGACCACCCCATCCTCGCGGGCGCGCATGCGGCCCTCGTAGAAAGCCGCATGCGCGCCCGCGATCAAGTCCGCCGGGGGTAGCCCTGACAGGACGCACGCCGCCTCATACGAAACGGTCCGGTACCCCCGGGCGATCCGCAGTGCAAGCCGCCTTTGAACCCGGCGCAGCAATACCTTGCTGCGCCGGGAGGCGGCCAGGTCGCCCGCCCAAACGGGGGCCCCGTATAGGGGCCACCGAGTGGACCATTCCCGCGTAGAGGCGGCGAACCCGGTCACTCGGGCCCCGCAGGTTGGGGAGGATACGGCCCAAAGCGCCAACTATCCCCTCCAACCGCGGGGCCAGGGCCCGGAAATGGCCCTCGAAGCGCCAGTGGCTGTCGAGGTGAAGTCCCAGATATTTCATCTGAGACCTCACCTCGACGTCTGTCTCACCCACCCGGATCAGGGGGGGAGGCGGCTCTCCCCGGGGTCTATACATCCCGAGTACCTCGGTTTTGTGGAGAGCCACCTCCAAACCGATCCCCCTGATCCGGGAGACGACGCGCCGGGCACCGTCCTCGGCGGCCCGAACAGCCCCCCTCCAGTCCCCCCCGACGGCCAACAACAAGGTGTCGTCCGCGTAGCACGTCAGACTGACGCCGTCGGGGAGGTCTTCGGCCCGCAGGACGGTGTCGTACCCGAGGTTCCACAGCAGGGGTCCTAACACCGACCCCTGCGGAACCCCGGAGTACACCGCTCTCCTCTCCGTCCCGCACCGGCCCGGATACTCGATCCACCTGTCGCGGAGGTAGTCCTCGACGACTGCCCTAAGGTAGGCGGGGACTCGATGTTCCTCAAGCCCCCGCCTAATCGCCTCCCAGGGTAGGGTGTTAAACGCATTGGCGATGTCCAAGGACACCGCCAATGCCACCCCACCCCGGGAGACCGCCGAGGCCGAGAGGGACCGGACGCGTCGAATCGCGTCGATCGTCGACCGGCCCTCCCGGAACCCGAACTGGCACTCCGCCAGCCCGGGCCCACCCCGCGACAGGTGCCCGACGATGCGGGCCGCCACGACT